>NW_016211731.1:0-1844 GCF_001687245.7 Rhagoletis zephyria
AAATTGTTTTGTTTACTTTGTGTGTGTAAAAGTTCAAAAATACAATATTTTAATAGAATGATTTAAAAATGTATCAAGCAATAGCATTTCTTGCAAGTGAACGTTCGGACGAAGACGAATTGCGGATTCAGAGGCGGAGGCTTCGAGACAGTGCAAATGTATTGGTATTCCCAGACGCTGAGTATGTAGACGTGCATTTCTAGACAGTTGTAGTGTTTTGTGGGGACGAAATGGGACCCAAGTAAAGTGGTCTACAATAACATACATATTTTATTTTAGGTTTGTTAAAAACTTTCGACTCTGCAAAGAAGTATTTGGACGCATTTTCAGCAAAGTGAGCATCCATATGAAAGACACCTACCGCAATACTCATTTGCCACCACAACTGAAACTGTCCATATTTCTACGCTTTCTTGCAACTGGAAGCTATCAAAAGTCAGTGGATAACGAAAGTGTCTCAGTAATGTCAGTAGGTCAATTGACAGTTGCAAAAGTAATAGCGGAATGCTTGAACATTTTTGAGGAGCATTTTTGCCACAAATGGGTAAGCATGTGCAGGACCGAGGAAAAAGAAAACGACGTGAAAGAGCAATTATTCAACAGAAATGTGGAATACCTGGCATAGTTGGCTGTGTGGACGGGACCCACGTGCAATATAAAAGCACCCAAATACAAATTGCAGACATCTTTACTGCAATAGAAAGGTGTTTTATAGCATCAATGTAATGGCAGTAAGTACAAAACCCTTACAGCCTTTTTAATGCCACTATTTCTATACAATTCTGATTTCAGATATGTGATCACGATATGGTAATTACATTTGTTGACGCAAGACATCCTGGTGCTAACCATGACTCCTTCATTTGGAAAATTGAATTATCCATTTTAGCGGCTCACACGATAGCAAAAACTCTTTCGTTTGAATTTGACACTTCTTTTCTTTATTTGAAGTCGTATTCGTGTTTGAGAATTCACATTTGTTACGTTTTCGTCACATAACAATCAGCTGTTATCTATTAGTTATCGCCAGGGTAGCGAGTTCGTGTTAGGTAGTACAAATATACGAACAAACGAGATAGAGAATCAGGCTGTAAGTTTTGGCGCGCAATTTTCTTTTTAATTGGGAATAGTTCCCATCGTCATAAAAGTAAAAAAATATACAATAGATTTAAATTTTTCATCCATATTTTCATTTCAATAATTATGTTTCATCAAGTCATCCTCTTAAACAGCTTGTTTACATTTGAATTTGAAACATAACCTTACTTTTTGACTCCTGCAAATTCCTGCAAGTAAAATTTTTACATGCAAGAATTTGCAGCTCTCTCGGGTTGTTACGCTCTCGAATTCCCTCTTTCTTGCAAATATTTTGGGCTATTGAATGCATTTCCAGTAAAAACTTGCAAGTTCTAGTAACAACTCGTAACAATTTTTTGATATTGAGTGAACCTATGGGCAGCAATCTTTTGCAGGGAACTAGACGAAAATCCGTTCAATTTCGATTTATCGACTACATAGTAGTTTTCTTTGAGTAAACATTTTTTTTTGTTTTTTGAATACTTATGCTTATTGACAAAACCCAACCGCGCAAATACAAATAATTTTATGGTGGAAAACTGTCACTATTTGAATAATTTCGGCTAGTCGATTTTCAGACTACTCGATAGTGAGCGGTCAGACGAAAGTGCACGGTTAGTCGAATGCGAGCGGTTAATCGAATAATTGCTATTCGACTTTCAACCGACAAAAAAGTTGCTAATCGACTAGCCGACTAAACGAGTAGCCGGATAGTCGATTTTAAAAAGAGCTCTGGCTTGTAAATAACTAAATAAAGGCTATTCAAA
>NW_016211733.1:0-1844 GCF_001687245.7 Rhagoletis zephyria
TTGTGGTTAATTTTGGAGTACTCCTTGGCCCTTAGGGAGTACTCTTTACGTGCATACATGGAGTAGTCGCGATTTTTGCCGGGTAACAGTAAAAATTTCCACAATTTCTTCTAAACCTAAATATTTTCGCAATATGGCAAATTCCTAATTCATTTTAGACCCATTGTTTCTTCGGCAAAGTTGCTTAGAATTACAAGTAGAATCCTCTTATGCTATACGCGTATATTCAAAAAATTGGCCCACCCTAATGTATATAAATCGTTTGTATGCTGCATATCTATGTACATACATACTTGTGTTTTTCATCCAAAGCATTTTATGTATAATGGATACATCCCAGCAAGAACGACCTAACGCATTATCGAATACACTTACAAAATTGTCAATAAAAACCAACACATTTGCATATTAGCCATATGCCATTCTTTGCGTTATATAACACGTTATTAATCACATAATAATATTTGATTGGAAAGAGACTGCTACATATAGAATAATATAATAGCGAATTCCATGTAAAAGAAAGGGAAAACTGCTCACACGTGAAACGATTATGCGTTAGATTTCTCCAGGAGCCCTATGTAAAATGTTAACAGATAGGGTTCTTACTGGGATACAGCGCGGGATTTATGTTATAACTCTAGTGTAAAACGGGATTTAGGTTTTATTTAGACGGGATTTTATTAACCCAGTTACTGGCAACACTGGCTACTGCTGTCGACGTCGTCGCTTTACCCGTGCTCTCACTTAAGCACTTGCTTCTTGTGTCGTTGACATTGCTCGATAGGCTGGTCGGTCGGATTTGCTTGTTTGTGTTCTTCGCATCTCCCTCTATTGTCGTATTAAGACCTGCACTACATTATCATGGGCACTCGCACCAAATCTGTTCGGCTGGTGATCCTTCGCCAAGCAAGACACCTACAAAGCCTGATGCTGCTTGGATTTCGCAGCTAGAAACGAAAATTATGAGCGTGGTAACGGATACGGTAAAAATTTTTGTCTTTAACGTTACAGTCACACGTATATTTCTGCTAATATTTCTGAAACGTTGTGTAAAACCCGAAAGTTTTTCATCTATCCTGGTAACAAACCTCATAAGCTACATTTTATATGCAGACACTTCTTTCCTATCTTTTGTTGTTTTAAAGATAAAAGCAGTTTCAAGTGGTCTTTAACGTTACATTTTTTGCGATTTTATAGGGAGTATGGTAAATATAGAGATATAAAACAAGTGGAAATTGTTCAAAATGTGATAACTCAAACTCATATACATACTGATTCAGTAGATAATACCTATCTCAATATTTGTCCAATAACACTGTGCAACAGCCGAAATTAACATTGACTGAAAGTACTTTTTTTCTATACGCTAAATCCGAATTTGGCAACAAAAGTATTTCATCACGTCAGAATTTCAAAAGAATGGGGTTCGAAACCCAAAAAATCACCATTTAAAGCATTTTTGAAAACTTGCGCTGGTCGAATCTGACGTGCTGAAGAGTTTTCAAAGATAAACTAATTATATCTTTCGATAGACGTGTCAAAAATTACTATTTTTTATTACAACGCTTTTATCAACTTGCAATGTTGTGCGTCCAGAAACTTTCAATGTTGTGGATCCAGAAACTTTCAATGTTGTGTGTCCGACACCAAAGCAAAGCTTTGAAAAGTTCCTGTAAAAAAGCATAGTGCATAGGGCGANTCATCACGTCAGAATTTCAAAAGAATGGGGTTCGAAACCCAAAAAATCACCATTTAAAGCATTTTTGAAAACTTGCGCTGGTCGAATCTGACGTGCTGAAGAGTTTTCAAAGATAAACTAATTATATCTTTCGATAGACGTG
>NW_016211734.1:0-1843 GCF_001687245.7 Rhagoletis zephyria
TTTGTATCATTTTAGTGCACAGTCGTATGGGTACAGGATGCTTCTCCGGATCAGGATCTTCTGTTTGGCCCTAGGAAGAATGATACAATTTTGAATAGACGTACAAATGTTTACTTGAGAAATTTGGTGCATAGATTTTGGTGGGGATATGTATAAAGACGTATGTATACAGATGAAGCTTTTCTTAAAACCTAGGTGGCGCAAAGCTTCTCTTCTTGACTATGTATAAAAAAACATTCATTTGTCGACCATATTTCTTGCTAAGTGTTTGGCCGAGCCCATACTCAAATATGTGGTGTGCGCCTTGTTATTGTCATACAAATTCAGGAAGCTACAGTTCTACGCCGCCTTCGAAAGGCAGATGGTAGTGCAAGTACCTGCCCAGTGGGAAGATAACTCATTTTGTTCTTGTCGGGGCTGAGTGTACCTCAAAACGATTTCTGTGTGTCCTGAGCAATATAGCATCTGGAAATGTGTTTGATTCGTAATCTTCTCACGTTGGGTTGAGTTGATACACGATTATTTCTTAGGATCCCCATCCCCGAATTGCTACGAACGTTTGTATTCAAAGTATACGCTAAGTTCGTGGCTATTCGAACTCAGTGATAGCATTTTCTTAGATTTCACGAAACATCGGACTACGATGGATTGTGTGGCCCAGCACCAGCCAAAGTAGAGAGCGAATGAGTGTGTGGGACTTTTTTCTTTTCGAAACCGGGGCAGATCTGTCTGGTTGTCCTACAAGTGGGTGCTGTCGATCATCTCTTATTTGTATATAGCGGTGAGAAGAGTTGACGTCAGACAGAGAGGTTCGCTTCCTCGTAAGTTGGTTTGCCATGCAATTACGCTGACCTAGCACACACACTAACCATATATCGGTGGACATTTGACCAAGTTCTTTAGAGTGAGGTCATTTTTACATTGCTTTTCCAAGCAGTAATTCATTGTGTTCTCGAATGGTATTTTTATTTTCAATCATTAATAGGAGTAATTCAAGTTGCTATCTTAATGAATATAATTTACTCCATGGCCGTTAAACCTGATTGGGGCGCTGAAAGTCTGAAAAACTGGATTTGGGTTCTATCCGCTGTTAAAAAGGATAGTATTTAGACCCCTATCAATATAAATATTTATACATATATGTGGGGCATATAGCTGTTTATAAATAGTCGGAGATTAATATGTGAGATTTTTCCAGCTTTCAGCGCCTTATCCAGTTATAAGTTTTATGTGCCGAATTGAGTGCTGAAAGTCTGAAAAGCCTTTTGAGTTCTCCTCTGCACAATTGAAAAATTTAGTATAGAGTTGTACTGTGAGAGAGGATTATAATTTGTGGTGATATTCCATTGAAATGTATCTATCTTCTTTTTCTATGTATTCTTTTAAACTTAATCTAGCGTTGGAGCAAAAAGTCACGCATAATCTTCTAGCTTACCCTGAACATGCATATCGGATTTTCTATTTGATCTTGTCGAATTTTCACGCGATAGTATTTTTGATTTTTCTGGAACTCTTTTAAGAAGTCATCTGTGGTTTCTTCGACAAATTTCGGCTCCAGATACTCGAAAGGTCCATACATCCAAACATTTAGGTAGCGCATCCATTCAATGCAAGATCTTTAACAAAGAAATATGACAGTATATGAAAATACACTATTATTTTGTATCTAGAAATATGTAAATTTTAGATTTTTACGCAAATTATTTGTCTCGCGAAATCGAATTCTTCATTTGCTGCACCATTAAGAAAAATTTGTATAATAAAAATCGCTAAGCACTCTCCCAAAGTAGTTATACTCACTCACTTCATTAATTCTGCAAATGGTTTTATGAATCCCTTCATA
>NW_016211735.1:0-1843 GCF_001687245.7 Rhagoletis zephyria
TGAATTTACTCTTGAATTCATTCATTTTCATTTTTCCGAAACTGATCCTACACTACACGATTGAGAGAATACAATATTCTATCATTCTTGCCTACACTACCACTACTGACAGCAGTGAAGTTCTGATAAATTGTAGATGTGACTGTATGTGTGTATGCATAAAAGAGTATAAGTGCAATCGCTAATGATAATGATGCGTTGCTTTATTTATTGTTTCTCATTTCATTTTTTTGTTTTTTTTTTCGAAAAAGGTATGCTTTTGTTGTAGAGTTGAATGACTGCTGATTTAAAAAATCTACTTTTTAACGCATATCCAGGACGTACGAAACCATACACTGGCTCTTTATAAATGCATTGAATTGTCAAGGGGGGGTAAATTATTCCCACAGGTGCAATAAATNGGCAGGAAAAAATGATAATTATACATGAATTTTTAATCAAGCTGGGTGAGGCGCATTTCAACTAATTTTTTAAATTTATAACAAACAAATTTTTTCTTTTGAAAAAATGCACACAAAACGCACTGGGAATCGCGTGGAAATTACAAAGTGTATTTTTACTTACATAAATAAGGTTCATTAAGTCCAGCTTATTCTTTAAAATTACACGGGGATTCGCAGTAAATTGTGCAATATGTGAATCTCTGTGACGTTGAAATGTCAAAATAATTAATAAAGAAATTGCCACAAAAATAACAGATATTTTCCAAAGTTGCAAAAATTGTTTTCGCATCAAAACAATGCTAATTTTAGTTTTTTTTTACATCAACAACTTATTACCTCTCCTAAAATGTTGTATTCCCATTTAGTGACTTACTTTTAAAGTAAAGCTTTCTTAACCCATTACCTACCAGAAGCAAAAAATTTGGAAATTTTTTCATAAAACCTGGTACATGAGCTTTAGGCCTAAAAACGACCGAGAAGTGATAAAAAAATATTTAGTCCTATGGGGCTTCCAAGGATAGGCGAAGCAACTACTATTACCTTGTGCGAGACAATGTTCTAAAAAAGTTTTAAAAACGCTCTGTTTAAGCAATAAAAAAACTAAATTATTATTTATAAAAGTATGCAATTTAGTTTGTGTTAAATGTATAATTAAATATGTAATAAATAACAAAATTTGTTTTGCAATAGGGCAATAAGAGTACAACGCCCAAAAATTTTACCAGAGAATTAGACGACTTAACCCAGGCATGCCTGTCTCGAAGAAGATGATGATAGTGATGACAGTGATGACACTCCGGTCGATACAACCGTATAGCCACCGATAAATACTTATAATCACATTACTGTCGATGACTATGGCAATGAAGATGTTGTGTCAGTGAGCAATCCACAACACACTCAATTTATGGCTGAAGCCGAAATTACTAGCAATTTTCATGATGGGGGCGAGCGGAAGTAGCTCCTTTGACCGCCCCCGGTCCACTACTCCTAGCCAGAAGGACCTGGCAATTGCGCATGTCCTAGCGTAAGACCAGCGCTCGCTGAGCTTATATAAGGCCCGACCGTTCAGGAGCTACCCCAGGAGGACAGAGACAACCCGAGCTGCTTCATATTCGCAGATAATTTTTCAAGGGCACCCAAATGTGTATAGATAAATAGAACGTACTTAAGTTAATGGCGGAAACACTTTTCCACTCCCCTGAATGGTAGCAGCACTAAAAGTTGTGGATAAGACGAAACCGAGTCCCCAGTCGATGATGACGCCTGTCGAGGTACGAATAGCAACTACGCGTCTGAAACACAAAAAGCTGCTGGAGCTCACAGCCTGTCCGCTGAGCTATTTAAGTAAGGTGGCGAGGGATGATAAGCTGCACATATCACCTCTTATGCAGAATATG
>NW_016211736.1:0-1843 GCF_001687245.7 Rhagoletis zephyria
ACGCATAATAACGACGCTGTTCGCCAGCGTACAGGCAGGAAAGCTTATGCAGAATGAAATGTTAAAGTAAGTACTCGTTTATACATACATATCGTTACCTTAATATAGAAAGGCACGAAGTCATTTGCTTCTCAAATCCAATATTTTACAAAAGTCTACCGATAACTCACTACTGGATTTTTATATCTACTACAACATAAAATTATTTATAGTCTTAAAAAGAAATTCGCAGCAAAAGGACTTGATTTTGTATGTAGTTTTTTCATTACTCCGTAGCGCAATAGAATTTTTAGATTTGGCCTTCCTATACTAAGGATGATATGTATGTATACATATTTAAATCAAAAGTACCCACCAAACAATTTTTGTTGCCGGCAATAAGAAAACGTTTCGCCCTCGGTAACAAATTTATTGCCGGTAATATTGCCATCGTGTCGATTTCCTATTACCAGTCGCTCCAAAACGTCCGCCGAAGGCAACTCGCCTCTGCGAGTCGTTTTCTTATTACCTGAATGAGTCATTTTCTTATCGCTTCAGGCGATATTTGGAATAATTGTATTCTTTTTAATACTTCAATAATTTTTTGTATACAAAATTGGAACTTATATAGAAACAGAAATAATTCTTTCTTTCCCTATGGGGCTTCCTATTTTTTCAATTCTGTCCCTGGTAAAAATTAGACGATTTTGGATAATACTATCAACGCGAAATTTATAAGTTTAGGAATTTTTGATAACTTATTTATTCCAAAGTTGACATGAAAGAAATGTTGTTGCCGATTTGTCACCACAGCAATAAACCGGTGAGTCGCCAATTTGTTGCCATTGACGATTGTTGCCTATTTCTCATGTTTTGCATGGTGGGTACATTCGTATTACCCATTCCTTATCAGCAGAGGTGGGCACTACCACAAACAAGCGTTCGCTAAAAGTGAGAATGGNATATTTAAATCAAAAGTACATTCGTATTACCCATTCCTTATCAGAGTTGGCACATTCTCTGTCCCTCAGGACCTGTTTGTGAGTAAATATAAAAATACAAGAAAATTTATTACAGGGATATACAGAAACTGCTGACTATAGAAAATACCGTTGAGGATGAGTTGGCTGAAAATAAGGCGAAGTTGCAACAGCTGATCAGCGATTGGCTGCTGAATAGGACTGCTAAAAATAAAGAAAAGGCCAATAAAGAATATCAGACGGAGATTGAGAAACAGCTAATGGAGGCTCATGGTGAGTAACCCAATTTAGTTTAGTTCTGATATAGATATGTACCTACTATTCCAAATACTATTTAAAATATAAAATTCTTAAGTGTTGGATCCGATTAAGATACGCTACGAAATAAACTACCATCAAATGAATGCGACACAAGCTGAATTGAAGGCTGAACGGGAATTGAAAAAATACACAGATAAGATCGAAGAAGTTTTGAGGGCAATGCGGAGGGAATCTTATACCTCGCAGTGTTCCCTAAACTCGTACTATTCGGACACTGAGGCAAGCACTCAATGTGACAACTAATTGCAACTTCATCAGAAACCGTAGAATTTTTCTAAATGGATAAAAAATAATATTTTGTATAGTGTTTCTATTTCGCAGAAATGGTATGGAATTCTTGAAAATCAATTTTTTTCGATCGGAAAATTTGGTGTCTCCTTTGGAGACCTCCAATAACAACACCCAGTTGCTTAACCATTTCTTAGTATCAACTATTTTTTATAGGTCGTACAAAAACCTCAAAAACTGCAATATGGGGGGGAGGGGCATATTGAACAATGGTAAAAAAAACAATTCGTCGATGTTTTTGCAAAACCGCCCATCGCCCAATTGCAAAACCACCT
>NW_016211737.1:0-1843 GCF_001687245.7 Rhagoletis zephyria
GTTATCGATATTTTTATCGATATTGTTATCAATTTTGCTATCGATATTTTCAGAACTTATTAATATAATAATCGATATTTTTATAGGTTCTGTTATCGATATTTTTATCGATTTGTTATCGATTTTGTAATCGATTTGCTGTCGATCTTGTAATCGATATTTTTAACTATTTTGTTAGCGATATTTTTATCGATTTTGTTACCAATATTTTTTTTCGATTTTGTTATCGATATTTTTATCGATTTTGTTATCAATATTTACCGATTTTGTTATCGATATTTATCGATTTTGTTATCCATATTTTAATCGATTTTTTGATCGATATTTATCAATTGTGTTATCGAAATTTATCGATTTTGTTACAGATAATTATGGATTTTGTTATCGATATTTATCGAGTTTATTATCGATATTTTTCGATTTTGTTATCGATTTTCGTATCGATATTTTTATCGATTTTGTCATAGATATTTTTATCGATTTTTTATCGATGTTTTTGTTGATTTTGCTATCGATATTTATCGATTTTGCTTTCGATTTTGTTATCGATTTTGTTTATCGATATGTATCTATTTTGTTATCGACATCTATCAAGTTATTATTTTGGTTGATGGAGAGCACTTTATTTTAACTATTAGTAGAACTGAAAGAAGAGAGGCTGTCTAACAAGGATTGCAACCAGCTGTGGCGGTGATGGATAGCCGGCTGGAAAAACATAAATTTGCGTCCGACGAAGAACGGCGAAGGATGGAATTTTCATTATGGCCAAAGTAAGGTAAATATTTGAAAGTAAAACAATTAAATTTCTTTCACAAACAACAACAATGAATGCAAAAATTTAAACTCTTAAAGTAGTTGGACGCATTTGCGCACGCACAACGCATAAATAAATGTGTTTATCTATTATTTGACAGTAGCTGATAGCAAGTTTAACTAAAATGCAATGATTAATATTCGTCGAAGTGTCAAATAACACCCGAAGCAATAAATGTCAAGCGACGCGTGCCCACACCCCCTCCACTAGAGTAGAAAGCAAAGAAGCAAGCAGCAAATGACAGCGACGACAGAAAATACGCGGCCATGGAAATATTGAAAATTGGAATTGCTGCTTGCAAAGTGTTTGCGGTGGTATGCTGGGTAATAAGTTTATGCCCGCGGGAAAATAATGCAAGTAAATGAGGCAAATGCCAATTATTAGAAAGCTACAAGCTAAACAGTTGAGTGAGCGCATTACGTTTGAGTGGTTATGTGCTTTGTGGAAGTGTATGGATGGGTAAAGGGAAAGCTTTTGTAATACAGGGTACTCACGTACATACATATGTATACAAGTTTTAAGCAAATATAAGCCTTTGGGAATATACGTGAAAGAGTCTATTGCTGTGGCTTTTATTATTACAAATGTAGTACGTACGTGTGGTACACGGGAGCACAACCAGAAATTCCTGATATGCCCAGCAGCGCGCGAGTATTTAAAAATAAAATTAACTGTGACATCTTTTAGTGTAGCTACAAGCCTCGCATATCCACGTACATACACATAGTTACCATACATACATATACATACAACTTGAAAAGTGCCTCTTAAGCTTACAGAAATTTCAAATTATTTTATTAATTGAATTGATTAAGTTGCGGTCACAAACAATTACGCACATGCAAGCACCTGACATCTACTACATACATATATATGTACGTAAATGCATACAGTAGCATAAAATGTATTTAAAAAGCGTAAATGCCAAAAATTGACAGTGTGGTTTAAGCTGCGGTAGCCACCTATAATAGCATGGCCTTTAGCGTTTACCATTGCTGTCACTCTGCTTCTGTTATGCGAAATGATGCC
>NW_016211738.1:0-1843 GCF_001687245.7 Rhagoletis zephyria
CCACAGGTTTTTTGCTCTAATATGCTAAAGAACGTCCATATATACCATAACATATAATTTTTATAAATGGTTATATATTGCTTTAACTTGTTTTTGTTATTTTATTATATGACTCATATGTGACTCATGGACGTAGGACGAAACAGTTTCTTTGCCACGTTCAATGAGTCACATGTGAACACAACGAGCAAAGTTGTTTTTGAGTTACATTTAGGGATGTTCCGATACAAGTAAGTACGATTATGTACTCGATACTTTTGTTTCGATAAAAACTACTTTTTTTACTCGAATCGTTGTTTCGATACCTACTTGGTATTGGAGTGCAAGGTGGCAAAGTCTTTCTGGCCACGGGTGGACCGGGGGCAGTCTGGGGAGCTCTTGAGGCTAAGCAAGCTGCATCTCTCACTATTGATGGGAGTGCATACTGGTCACTGTGTGATTGGTATTGGTGGCAATTATTTCTTTTGTTTTGTTTCGATTCCACACATTCCTAGGCAACTTCGAAGACTGATTTCGAAGATGTTTTCGCTCTTCCTCTTCTTTCGATTCGATCGTAACTCAGAATACCAAATTAACATTGTAGCGGAGCGGAATGCGGGAACGTAGTCGAAATGCAGAATAGGGCTGAATATAGACACCGCTCCCAAAAAAAGAGCTCAAAATCAACGTGTTTTTTTAGCAACTACAAACTTGAACTTTGTTATAGTAAAATTGAATGGGCTATAAAGCTGCGTACTTAGAATTTTTCTGAAAAATCTGATTAGAAATATGCAAACTAGCATGCAAATCTATTGAATTTTCCTGAGTTTTGCACAAAGTTTACAGATTTTATTTCTACACTTGTGATCAGCTAATTAAGCCAGCAACATTTTGATAAATATTGGCTATTTTGCTTTCGTTTATTTAATGTTTATTATTTTTCCATAAAAGTCTAGTCATTATATAACAATCAACATATAAATCCAGATTTCAAACGTTGTGCAAAAATTATGAAAACTCTGCAAAGTTTCAGCTAAATTTTCAACTTTTTATTCGGAATTAAAATTTTTTTTTTTGAGTATGCAGTTTAATAACCCATTAAATTCTAGGGTAATGTTTTTTTCCAAAAAAAAATAATGCATCATGAAGTCAGAAAAAAAATATTAAAAGTCAAGGAGATTTTTTAGCAACTTAACAACTTCCCTGTCCTCATACAATGCATTTTGTTAATGCCCCACGTCCACAGGTTTTTTGCTCTAATATGCTAAAGAACGTCCATATATACCATAACATATAATTTTTATAAATGGTTATATATTGCTTTAACTTGTTTTGTTATTTTATTACANCTCATATGTGACTCATGGACGTAGGACGAAACAGTTTCTTTGCCACGTTCAATGAGTCACATGTGAACACATCGAGCAAAGTTGTTTTTGAGTTACATTTAGGGATGTTCCGATACAAGTAAGTACGATTATGTACTCGATACTTTTGTTTCGATAAAAACTACTTTTTTTACTCGAATCGTTGTTTCGATACCTACTTGGTATTGGAGTGCAAGGTGGCAAAGTCTTTCTGGCCACGGGTGGACCGGGGGCAGTCTGGGGAGCTCTTGAGACTAAGCAAGCTGCATCTCTCACTATTGATGGGAGTGCATACTGGTCACTGTGTGATTGGTAACCATGCTGTAACGCTGAATGTTGCGGATAACCCTTACTGCACCAGCTGCATGGAGGATGATGAGGTGGAATCATCTCAACATCTGCTGCTCTGGTGCCTCGCCTTTGCGAGCCTAAGGTTTAAGCACCTTGGGTCGCATTTTTTTCACACTCCCTATGAGCTCTCGGGAGTGGACATCAGT
>NW_016211739.1:0-1843 GCF_001687245.7 Rhagoletis zephyria
GTCGTTAATAAAATTTAGAAGACCTCGCCTGATATTATACAGAAATTATATAGCAAGGCCTAGGTCAGCGATACCAGTTCAAAATTTTGAAGATATTATGGCCTTTTTTTTTGTAATTTATCAACCAATGTAATTTCGGGTCCTATAGTATCAAATTTTTACAAAAGTCGTAACGTTGAATTAATCAAATGAAATAAGTAAAATGCGAGTACTCCCGACAGTATTTACGATGGATCCCCCTAAATTATTTTTTACATTGCGGTTTCAACAGCTTCAGTAGAATAACAAAAAAACCCATTTGAATCCTCTAACGTAAGTACATGGCGTATGAGTAACATTCTCATTTCGTCTGGGTAACTCATACGCCATGTACGTACGTTAGATTTTGAATTTTCCGTGATAAATGGTAGATCAAATATGGATCTTCCATTTTGAATTTTTAAAATCTGATTTCAGATTCATAATGAGCGACCTTAAAAACCCTGATTGCAAATTTTTAAGCGAACCCAATCAGTTTTTGATTTTTTTGTTCGCCATTTTCAATTTTTCCAATCTGACTTCCGATTCGTAATCAGCGATCCCGAAACTCCCCGAGTAACGAACTCTAAGTGAGTCCGCTAAATTAAAAAACAATCTTATGCCATATTGGATCCACTATTTTGAATTTAAAAAAATATACTTCAGATTCATAATCAGTAAGCCCGAAAACTCTAGAACAAGTAGTGATCTAGCTTTCGTCATCATTTGCAGAAAGAAATTAATAAGTATATTCGCTTCTTCGCGAAAAGAGCGTCTTAAAAGCGGTGCAGTAAAGACGCCATTTTGAATTTTTTAATTCTGCATATTTTCATTGAAAGTGTATTATTTTACAAGCATTTTGACATATTGCATGTTCATTTTCATTGTTGGGAATTTTCGGCAGAGCTCTGGGCCGGTTGCGGTGAATCGTTGCACAGTGTAATTTAGCGGTCCGGTTGAACGTATTAGGTACAAATGTGATGTTAACAGCAGAACATCTTTATAACTATCCTTGTATTGCCCGTTTTGATCCTGATAAGCTTTGTTTCGAGATAATAATTACTACTTAGTTTTATTCAAACGCACATGTTTTTTTTTTTGTAAAAAAAGTTTCATGCCTTACATGACTTTGAAACAAGTTAAAAGTTAGCCGTGAGCCAAAAGTTAGCTGGCTTAGTAATCGACTTCGAAATTCCCGACAGGGTAATTACAAGTAAAAAAGGAGCGGTGAGAATAGACCTAATTAATAGTTTGTTCTCTTTCTTTTTTATTATAATAACACTTCCGGGCAAATGAAATTAATCGTTTGCTTTCCTTATACGAACCGGGCTACATATCGTCACCTGAAATGCAAAATAACGTAACAACATCGTCACTGAAATGCAAAAAGTCGTAACTTATAAAAAATTCAAAACTCAAAATTTTTGATTGCTATGATGGATTTCATCGAATTACAACTCCCCACATCGTTTTATAAAGAAAATAAGAATTAGTCACGACTTTTTCCATTTCAGTGAAGATTTTGTTACGTTATTTTGCATTTCAGGTGACGATATGTAATGTAGGAAAAACATCATTCTCGTAATTAATAGCCATGTTCATTAACTTAAGCAAAGCATTCCGCCCACGGAAAATCTTTATTTTATTATCTCATTCAAATGTCGGCTTATTACTATCATTGGCTTATGAAGCTCTCCTTTCTCACCCTATGTATTTATTAGTTCAGATTCATTTGGAATCCGCAATAAAATGGTACGTTGTACATAAATAGCTACTTGCATACATATGTATGTTTTTATGTGTGTACCTAGGCACATAGGGATAT
>NW_016211741.1:0-1843 GCF_001687245.7 Rhagoletis zephyria
TTGGTAAAGAATTGATGCAAGCCTCAATTTTGAATAAATTAGCTTCAATATTTACTGATTTATCGAAGATTTTGTATTTCTCTAAATTACCGTTATATGGGATGTGGGCGTGGTTATTGTCCGATTTTTTTAATTTTCGGTAGTTTAGTATGCTGTGCCAAGTTTGGAAGAAATTGGTGCAGCGGTTACCAAGATATACCCATGTAACCATAAGTGGGCGTGGCTACGCCCATTTTCCAAAAATTTATAATATTCTTATTTTTCGTCTGAAAATTATTGTAAATATCAATTTTTAGTGCATTTTACATACGAAATTTCGTTGAGATACCTCAATTTTTGCTCGAGTTATCGTGTACACGGACGGACGGACAGACGGACGGACAGAACTGGCTTAATCGATTTCTCTATTCATTCTGTATACATTTGTCTATATCTATCTCGATTCGTTTTGGCTGTTACAAACAACCGTTATGTGAACAAAATTAATATAACCTTGTGCACAAGTGCGCTCGGGTGTAAAAAAATATATCAAAACAGTTGAGCGCATAGAATGGAGCAACTAAATGGATTTGATGGCTTATGGTACCGACAGCGGTGAGTAATTAGTTGTGACTGCCTGCAACTGAGGAAAAGCCGAGTTCAGCTAACTAATAAAAAAAAAAACTAATTACAAGGTATTCATTACAGGAGAACCTTTCCAAGAAGTCACCCGGGAACTAAGCAAATCCGAGACCTTTATCGCCTGTGATTCCATAATTCAAATTATTATAAACAAGTAAGAAAGTCTAAGTTCGGGTGGAGCCGAACATTAAATACCCGGCGCAAGTATTAAATATATGTTTTTTCACCTTTCCGAAACCTACCGCTAGATGGTAAGCCGGGGTGTATCAATTTTGAGTAAATTAGCGTCCTTAAATTTCGAAATATTGCAGTTTCAAGCATTTATGAAATTTACCGTTATATGAAAAGCGGCCGTAATTTTAGTCAGATTTCAATAATTTTCAACGTTTCGCTTTTATGTGGCAAGCACAACCAAAATACAAAGTTTGGTACAAATTGATAGAACGGTTACCGATATACATATGTATATGTGGTCATAAGTGGGCGGTGCACCGCCCATTTTCCAAAATCTAACCATAAACGTATTTCTTGGTAAAGAATTGTTGCGAGCATCAATTTTGAATAAGTTAACTTTAATATTTACTGATTTATCGAAGATTTTGTATTTCTCTAAATTAGCGTTATATGGGATTTGTTCGTGGTTATTGTCCGAGTTCTTAAATTCTGGCCATTTAGTATGCTGTACCATGGCCAACAACCGTGCTAAGTTTGGAAGGAATTGGTGCATTGGTGGTTATGGTGGTAACCATAAGTGGGCGTGGCTACACCCATTTTCCAAAAATTTATAATATTCTTATTTTTCGTCTNGTATTTCTCTAAATTAGCGTTATATGGGATGTGTTCGTGGTTATTGTCCGAGTTCTTAAATTTTGGCCATTTAGTATGCTGTACCATGGCCAACAACCGTGCTAAGTTTGGAAGGAATTGGTGCAGCGGTTACCGAGATATACACATGTAACCATAAGTGGGCGTGGCTACGCCCATTTTCCAAAAATTTATATTATTCTTATTTTCCGTCTAAAAATTGTTGTAAATAACAATTTTGAGTGAACAATCTTCGGTAGTTACTAAAATATCGCAGTTTTCGTATTTCCCAAAAATTACCGTTATATGGGCTGTGGGCGTGGATATTCTCTGATTTTTAAAATTTTCGGCCATTTAGTATGCTGTATTGGCCAACAACTGTGCCAAGTTTGAAAGAAATTGGTGCAGCGGTTACCAA
>NW_016211742.1:0-1843 GCF_001687245.7 Rhagoletis zephyria
AATGTTTCCCAATACTATTACTTAGATTGTTTTTACACTACGCGAGTTTGCAATCGTCAAGGTTTACGAGTTTTGCGGCTATTGCTTGTGGTTTAATGTTCTTCCACAGCGGCTGCTGGTGTTGCTTTGGTAAACGGAAGATAGTTGTGAATAAAGGGAAAACTTATTATCTACTAGTCCGTCGTACATAGATAACATAAACCGTTATGGGCATCGATAAATATATCGGTAAATATATTTAATGATAATGATATTTCTAAAAACCTTCGTCGATAATGAAATAGCAACATAAAGCAACATTTCGATTAATTAGGATTAAACTATCGATAGCTAAATTGATAAATATATCGAAAATAATAGAAGTGGTACTTTTTCAAAAAATAGCTGAGCCCCGAATAATTTTATAGAAACCGATTTCTTATCGACATACAATCATGTTTATACATTCAAATCAAAACAAAAATCGATAACGATAAATATATGAACAAATCGAATGATAAATGTATCAGTATTGTTATCGCTATTTAAATCTATATGTCGAAAGATATTTCAATATATATTATATGTCGATGATGCTATCAAGCTCTGTTTATTAAGCAGCTGCATAGGCAATAAATTTCGCATCGAAACGCTTATGGAAAAAATTCGAAAACACAGTACAAAGAATCTGCTTATGATTTTTGGCACTTGGCGATAATACCTACATAGGTGGCCAAAGAAAAACAGCGGCGCAGCCGGGAGCGACTACCTCTGTCTTCTTTTCGACTATCCTCGCACAGATAGACCTCATTTCAGCTCACCAATCGCTTTTTGAACACCAGGGCGTTTACACCGATTCCCGCCAAACACTTTCCCGGGAAACGAACTATATTCGTCTTTTCACACTTTGGTAAATATTTAGTTACCAAAATTGATAGAACAAATTTGGGTGGTTAAAATGGTAAATTTTTTCTCATTCTGAAAAATTTTTGTAAATGTTATTGTGGCTTATTAACATTTAATTTCAATATTTTTATTGAGCTTTGTACCACCCCGAGGAGACGAAGACAAATGACTGGCTGTGCGACTCAGCAAACGACACTTGAGAGCGTCAACATAGATACTCTGCAACCCAAGGTATTCGAGGGTTTAGTTGAAAAATATTCACCGAAGAAGTACTGACTGTCTAGCTTATGAAATTGGGTCACGCAGAAATGAATTTCGGTAGCTACCACCACTCGGCTAGGATACTAACTCACAAGCAGGATGAGTTCCTTCAACTAAACGCCACGATCAACAAAAAGTGCTTAGCCGAACTCATCCTTATAGTTCGAAGAGTCGCTTTAAGAGAACTTTTATTCATTAGCTTTGGTTGTATGATACTTTTGGATGTGTGGTTTTGCGATCCTACCATCACTGTCAGTGGAGTTATAAATTTACCGCCCAATTCTGTGTTTTCTCCATAAATTTTTCNTTTTGGATGTGTGGTTTTGCGATCCTACCATCACTGTCAGTGGAGTTATAAATTTACCGCCCAATTCTGTGTTTTCTCCATAAATTTTTCGTAAAGAAATTTTATCAAGATTTTTATCAAGTAAAAGCTCCCTTCGCATTCTGTGTGAATAATTATAAAACAAAAAGCTCTACGATTTCAACATGAGGGGAACTGATTTTCACATGATTGGAACTCAATTCATTGTCACATATGAACAGTGTTGCCAGTTTTTAGCCTTTTTGAGGCTAGATCTAGCTTTTTCCTTTATCGTTTAGCTTCGAAATTTAAGATTTAGCTTAGTGCATACACTCAAAAAATACGTATTCTAACGGGTGATTTTTTTGAGGTTAGGATTTTCATGCATTAGTA
>NW_016211743.1:0-1843 GCF_001687245.7 Rhagoletis zephyria
CCAATGATCCATTTAATGTTTTACTATGCAAATTCAGTTAGTACATTTTTAGGGATTAACATTTGTAAATTTGCCAATCACGCAAGTGGCTGGGTGAAATTATCGCCCAAGACGCACGCTAATGATGTTTACGTTCATATGTATGTAAATAGTGTATCATCTATATAATTATTTTTATACGTACATATGTATGTATACTATTGACATTACCATTGTAAATACCCTTACAAACCCCGTACCCATTACTAACATCAAATCTGTTACTACCACCATCAACACCATCCAAATTAGCATTGCCACAACCACTATCTACTGACACCGTTGGCGTTATCATTACCATTACTCCATTACCATCACCAGTACCCATTCCATTACCATTGCAATTACCATTACCATTATGATATCCATTACCTTTACCATAACTATTATTATTACCATTATCATTACAATTACCATTACCATTACCATTACCATCACAATTGACAATACCATTTGCATTATAATTGCCACCACCATTGCCGTTCCCATTACATTACCATTACCAACACCATTATAATTACCATTATCATTACCATTACAAATGCCAATAGCATTAGCATTACCACTACCAGTACCATTACTATTACTAATACCGNACCATTACAGATATTATGGCTCCGATCTAAGAATATCTTCGGAAATTTGTATACACAAACTTTTGCAGTGTACTGTATTGCATATGGCTATTAAGATTTTATTAAGCCTAATAAATACTCAGAAATTTAAGCAACTCTAAAGTAGAACAGTTCCAACGAAACAAGCAATTTATTCACATGGTCGGAAACCCCCAAAATCACACTTTTATAATTGGCGCTGTCTCATTAAATAAAAAAATTGCAATAAATTTTGCTTTATGCCCTTCACGACATGAAAAGCACGTTCACAGCCGTGTAAAGTGATATTGAAATTGGCGCATTTAATGAACAAACAAAAAAAAAAATTGAGGTAATAAATTGTATTTTATTTTCCTGGCAAAATCATTCGCATTTAGTGGATAAACAACTAAAAACAAGTGTCAAGTCGGTAGGCCTATGTACTTACATAAGTGTGAAAATCGCACGGATTCGCATGTTTTTTTTTTACGTGGGTATGCGAAAATCACAAAATGCGCATACAACATGTCAGTAAATATAATGTAAGTTAGTTCGAAAACTTAGTGCCTGATAATTAGAGTGTGTGTGTGCGTGTGCGTGTGTGTACAGGTATGCACTAAAGTGTAAATATTTAATTGAAATGCAAAGAGACACACGTGCCTCATGGCTGCAATCAACAGCGCTCACATGATCAGCCGAACCCACTAAACGACTGACCGAGTAGCACCTGACAGACTGGCTGCACCAACGTGTTTGACATGCCAAGCGAAAAATCTGAAACTAAAACAAAAAACTAAAACTGATAAACAAAAAAAAATACTCGTAATCACAGTTAGTAACTAGTATCAATTATAGGTGCAAATCTCAGCTTTGAATAGAGCCTACGTATGTATATAGGTATGTAATTAAGTTAGTGAGTTGAAGCGTCGCGTGTTATGACGCATAAATAGGGCTGCCATGCGTCTATAATTTATGTAAGCTTCAGAGACTGCCTACTTCAGAGGGATTCAACAACTTTTCAAGCGGTGGAATTTCAAACCAAGAGCGGGCTCCAAATCAATGACTAGACCAGGAAAAAAAGAGGTGTTCATCAAGTCGCTACGATCGATCTTAACCATTACTTCGATGCCTACTTACTTAAAATGCACTAGAAATCTGATATTTTTCCAAGCGGTGACAATATTCTAGTCTTCACAAACGAATCGAAAGCT
>NW_016211744.1:0-1843 GCF_001687245.7 Rhagoletis zephyria
GTAAAAATATGCGCCTACATATAGGTTTATATACATACATATGTATGTAAGTATATTTTCGCCGAAAACATCAATATTCGCACAAATGCGAGAAGGCAGACAGACACGTATGCAGCAGCCAACAGATTGCATCGCACTTCCTGTAGTTGCGCTCGCGCTTCGCCGAGTGTGCTCATTAAGTCGTCGTATTTGTGTTGCATGACGCAAATGGGCAAATAAAATGCTAAATTTCTCAGCGGTAACACATTGCCGTCGGATGCATACATAATGTACGTACATATGTTTAGTATTTACATTTATGTGCATAGCCCAAGTGGGCGCTGTGGTTGATGATGATGTTGATAAAGGGCGCACAGTGGGTCAGAAAGCGCTAAAATATTTTAATTATGAATTATTAGTAGGAAGCCACATTTTTTTTTATTGTTGAAGGGAGTTTACAATGTCAAATTGGAGTTGAGAGAGAGAGTGCGCAATATCTCATGCGCTGAAAACAAATTCTTTATAGGGCTTACACACCCACTTAACTAGCAATCGCATCAAAAGCAGAAGCCCTGAAGTAAAAGTTTGTATTCGCTTTTAGAGCACANACAAATTCTTTATAGGGCTTACACACCCACTTAACTAGCAATCGCATCAAAAGCAGAAGCCCTGAAGTAAAAGTTTGTTTTCGCTTTTAGAGCACAAATACTATGTCCCCACGAGCACTGCCAATTACGTAGTTCGCTTCTGAATTACTTTGGTGAATTACCCCGTTTACATAACTCATTCCCAGTTCGATTTGACAATTCATTTATTTCCTCCCTGTATTTGTTTTGATTTTTTCTATTCTCGCTTGCTCTGATAGCTGAGTTCGAAAATTTCCGATTAAAACTAGAGACGGCAGCGATTTGTTCGTAATTCGCGTGGTAATTGGATCTGAATTACCTACAAATGAGGTGAATCGCTCTCAAAATTTTATATGGCGAATTACGTAATTCGAGTGGTAATTGAGGCGCCAATTATGAATAAGAGAGCCAATTACGAATGGGAGAGCGGATTACGTGCCTTGAGAACTTAGTATAAGTATAGAACTACCCAGTAAGTATCTTCTATCTTTTAAAGGCCAAGTGGCATTTTCTGATATTAGTTGGGGTATTTCCAGTTATGGTTAGTACCAAGAAAAATAAATTTTTCAAAAATTAGTAGTCTACTCATGCGAGTTCTTGTATGAAGTATGTAAACAACTTAAAATTTTCTCTGTAATATTAACCGTTTAAGAAAATTTAGGATTATTTTTTTATTAGTTCCTATAAGGTTTACACAAATTTCTCATGATCTGCCACACTGTGCGCACGGGCTAAATATGTTGCAAGAGCACTTGTGGCGACAATTTCCCAGACGAAGCAGCCGTTTCCTGCTCTGCCCGGGCATTTGTAATTCCCAGTGATGTTTAGCACTGTTGTTTTTTTTTTTGTTTTTTTGTTATGCTGCACATACTTTTACGTATGGTTGCTGCAGTTGGTACCTATTGTGGTTTGCATGTTGCACAAATGCTTAGCGCTGATGCAAATGTCATGTTGCAACACAACAAATATTACAAATGCTTAGCAATTGTCGTCACTTGCTTGCACTGTTGTTGTTTGCACTGTTGTTGTTATTGTTGTTGTTGCTGTTGTTACAGCACTTCAAAGACATTGTAATAGATGTTAGTGTGGTGTTGTTGTTGTTTTTTTTTTGCTTGCCAACTGTTGTAAGCGGCATGTTGAGCTCTTAGTGTAAAATGTTGACTGTCAAACAAAACAATACTTTACTACGAAATGTAAGCTGAAAAGAACATTTACTTGGCATACGCTTGTCGCCACTT
>NW_016211745.1:0-1843 GCF_001687245.7 Rhagoletis zephyria
TTTGCAAAACCGCCCATCGACCAATTGCAAAATCGCCTATCTTACCGCACTCAAATTTTATAGGAGAGTCTGGAAAGTGTTGTCTCGAGATTATAAGTGAGCATTGTCTATTTGCTTTTACAGCCCATTCCAAGCCAAGGAGCAAGGAGCTAAGGAGCAAAGGATTTTAGCCGGAAAGTTTACCGACCACATGTATTTCAATTGGCACTTTCACATTAGTGTAGCATACATGAAATAGGAGCGGATTCATTTCGGCATACCGCACTGTTTGTTACAAAGAAAAAAAAANAAGGCCCATGAAGTTTTCCATGTCTTTTATATGGGGAAAACACTTTCGTAGAAATTGTTTGGAGTTCTTGAAAATCAATATTTTTCGATCAGAAGCTCTGTTTCTCTTTAGAAGACTTCCAATAACAATACCCAATTACTTATTGAACCATTTTTTAATATCAAATATTTTTATAGGTTCCCCAAAAACCCCAAAAAAAAACGCAATAACACTCTTGCAGCAAATGCGCGATATGTACATACATACATACATTTGTATATCGAGCCCTAAATTTTCGTTTGGATGCAGAAGTGCTCCTGAAGCATCTGGAGGTATTTCTGCATCAAAAAAAGGACAATAAAAAAAAAAAATGTCGCCTACCTTTTTTTGGTTAGGGCTCCATTTGTAAATAAATAAATAAAAAAAGTTTTTGTTGAGAGCGCGAGCGAAGCTTGGAGCGAAATAAAATACCGGAGAGGAGCTGGAGCTGAGCGATGAAAAAAAAAAACTTTGCTCCGAAGCCCTGGCTAAAAGGCCCTACATATGCTTCAACCGGCCGGTAATTTTATATCCACAGAAATATGACCGATGCGTTTATAATAATGACGTCGGATGGCAGCTCAAATGACGGCCCAACTCTTAGGATAGATTAGAATTCTGCGCAGGAAATTACATCGAAATGTTCAATGAAAAGTCCTTTACAGGAATATATTTTTCAATGATCATTTTAATGCTCATAAACGTGAACTATTTACTCCTTATGAATTATTTCTAGGTTATTGTTTATAGACCTATGGCTCGGTTAATAGGCTGGTTGTATTAGAATATCATTTAGGCCTTTAAAAATATGGTTTAACAAGCTATTTAGTATTGAAAAGAAATTAGCACTGTAGGGAAATTGTCAAACAGAAATTGATACAAAAAACGCCGAAACGCGTTAACTAAATTTTGAGTCGTAGATAACGAACCAATACTCTGCTCTGTTTCTTGAGTAGGGTATTTTAGTTTTTAAGAAAAAATTATTTAAACTTTAACAGAGTTAACAAAGTAAGTTAATAGTAAAAAGCAAGCTTTCTAAATATGAATGAAAGCGGACCATAACTCGTGGACACAAGATTTAGTGGAGTTATTCTTACGTTCTAAATACGAACCTAATCGGACTATAAATACGGGGTTTTCAAATATCTCCACTCTTGCGCCATTCCGTTATTTTAAAAATATATTTTTTAACCGATTTCACAAAAAGAACCTTCCATCAATTCGTCGAAATATTTATTTATTTTATTTTTTATGTTACTGCATAACTTTGTACCACGTTAACCGATTTCTATAATTATTTTTTTAAAGGAAAGGTAACAGAGGTGGTCCCGTTGTAATTTGGTCTAAATCCGATCATTGGATCATCAAGAGATTAACGATAATCTTAAATTTTTATATGAAATATGAAGTCGATTTTGTTTTTTTGCTTAAAAATTACTTGTTACTATTAACTTATTTCATTCACAAATCGAATTTGAAATGAATATATCTTGGTAAAATAACCTTATCTAGAAAAACGGTATACAGATCGGCAAT
>NW_016211746.1:0-1843 GCF_001687245.7 Rhagoletis zephyria
ATAATTCCAATGGAAAAATAGTACCGATTTTTTTTTGTATGGGGAGTGTTGCAGTCTAATATATGTATATATGTATGTACATATATATATTTTCCAAATTTTACTCACCGGCTTTGGACCCTGATATGCTGCTGGAGCTTGTTGAGTGAGTTGTTGCTGCTGCTGCTGTGGCGACACATTGTTATATATTGCTGTCGATTGCGGCTGCTGCTGCTGTTGTTGTTGTTGTTGCGTCGGAGTACGTTGATTGCGCCAAGGCACAGTTTGTGCTGATGGCTGTGAGTTGGGAGAATTGTTGGTTGATGTTGATTGTATTGCTGTTGGTGACGGCGCGTACGGCTTTGGCGATTGTTGTTGTGGCTGTTGAGCCAATGGTGATACAGCTGGTGCAGCACGTTGTTGTGGCTGCTGCTGCTGCTGCTGCTGACCACCATATCTGAAGGGACTTTCAGTGGCGCGCTGTGTTGGAGTGCCGGCATCAGCGCGTGGGCTATCCGTTTGCCGTGTGTAGACATTTGTGATAGGCGATTGCGGTGGGGCGACACTGCGGAACTCATTTCTTGGCGATTGTTGTTGCTGTTGTTGTGGTGGAGTTGAGGCCGACAATGGTGGTGTTGCATTGTTGGCGTATTGAGGCTGCTGCTGTTGCAGTGGTTGATACGATTGTGGGGAGTAAGTGGGCGGAGTTGGTGTGTACTGCTGTGGTTGAGTGGAGTTGTTGCTGTAGTTCAGTTCAGGTTGTTGGGTAGTCGTTACTGGTTTCTTGTAACCTGTTGAAGGTGTTGGTAAAAGATTAAAAAAATAAAAGTGTTGAAATATTGAATTTTAGTGCATAGAGTGATTTATAGATTAATTCTTGGAACCGTTAGTGTTTCTTTTGTCGTGAATTTAGGGTGCGATGCGTGAAGGNGTGGGCGGAGTTGGTGTGTACTGCTGTGGTTGAGTGGAGTTGTTGCTGCAGTTCAGTTCAGGTTGTTGGGTAGTCGTTACTGGTTTCTTGTAACCTGTTGAAGGTGTTGGTAAAAGATTAAAAAAATAAAAGTGTTGAAATATTGAATTTTAGTGCATAGAGTGATTTATAGATTAATTCTTGGAACCGTTAGTGTTTCTTTTGTCGTGAATTTAGGGTGCGATGCGTGAAGGTTAGCAGCGCCATCACCATTTAGAGAGTTAGTTGAGCCGGCAAATAGTATGTAATAGTAATAATCAATTTTACAATTATTTTTCAAACACATTTTTCATTACCAGCTATTTGACTATACCAGCACCATTAATAAATTAGTTGACCCAAACCCAAAGCATAAAAAAATTTTTTAATTTTTTTCAACATGTAAGCAAGTATCAAGCTCCTTAGGATCTGAGGTCTGCCGGTTCTTCTGTAAACCCTTTCGCCTCTTCACCCAACTTCGTGTACTTAAAATACGTTATAGCCGTTGCTCAAATCACCAAGAACCAAGGTTAGACCCATACAAAGCGTTGATGTGGTGATTAGGTGATGAACCCTAAAATAAACGTAGAAAATGCCTTAACACATTCTCTACACGCATTTCTCACCATCGACATGTTCGTTGACATCGTTGTTGCTGTTGTTGTTGTTCAAACTAACTTGAGCACGCTCACCATAACCGCCGTTATTCGGTGAGCTAGCTCTGTCATTTTCACCCACCATGGGACTCTTGGAGCGTTCGCGCACATATTCATCCTTCCAGAAGGTATTCTTCTCCACCGGCGGTGGTACTTTGCGCAAGGCCGCCATTGGATTTGGCGGAATTTTGATTTCTGGTCGGAATCCCATTGGTGGCGGTTCGAAGCGTTGCGGTGTGGGCGACTTGCGTTGCGCGTT
>NW_016211747.1:0-1843 GCF_001687245.7 Rhagoletis zephyria
TGCTCATCGGCAATCTATCACCAAATTAGTGATGACAGACAGAGGATGAGGCAGAGCTTGAAGAGAGACATAAGCCACAAGTGATGAGCAGCAGCAGGAGAAACAGGGTATTTGCAGAAGATGATATCAAAAAGATTGTTTACTTTGACTTGGACAATATCACTGCAAAATGCAAGTATTTAGAAAAAATGATTCAGAGTTAACTTTGATCATTACCGAAAACAAATTAAAAGTAGAATCCATTGTTTTATTTGTTTTGTTACTGACGTAGAGTGTTAGAGCAGCTAATGCTTTGCAGTAGTGCCTTGCACTTAATCACCACAGTTCATTCTCACTGACTCACATTTCACCCACACACTCATGCTCACATCTCACTAACCCTAACTCACATCTTCAGACAGACATCTCTGTATATATCCCCATCTCATGTTAGCACACTTTACTTGTCATTACCTTGTTACTCTCT
Organism: Rhagoletis zephyria; assembly: GCF_001687245.7. Classification (NCBI taxonomy): domain Eukaryota; kingdom Metazoa; phylum Arthropoda; class Insecta; order Diptera; family Tephritidae; genus Rhagoletis; species Rhagoletis zephyria. Next base: position 467 of record NW_016211747.1, read on the forward strand.
GTCTGATCACCAGTCTATTCCCAATAAACCATTTACCACATCAGCACCACATGCGTTTTTTACATTTTTTAAGTTTGATCAATCGCTCCTGACAATAAAAAGAATCCTCGACAACCAGAAACACCAAAAAAGAATCCAAAGATTCAAGGTCAAGGACCAGAGGCGATTTGAACGCCTGATCTCCTGATTCGTAGTCAGGCGCCTTATCCGCTGGGCCACAGGTCCGTTTTCCTGTAGGTGATGATGGTTAGCAACGCTATATACATTCCAAACAGTCAATGCAGGAAAGCGACAGTTTAACATTTACAACGATGTTTGCAGTAGAATCAAGCTGGATTCCAGCTGCTGGAAGGTTATACTTTTTGTTTCAATCATTTAAATGTGTAAAAATTACACAAAAGTATCCCATCATTAAACCAGAAATGCCGATGTGTGCTGGTGGTCATCATGTGACGCCAGACCTCACCGTCGGTGACTATGCACTGCTCTTCTCGCTCTCATGAGCACTTCTAGAGAAAATATTAAGCACTCGACCTTTGGTAAACCAAATCAGCAAGTGAACAAACAACAAATAGACAATCAAGCAAGTAGGCAGACAAAATACTGAGAAAAACCACTGATAACCAGAGCAACACTTGAAAGATGCTCTCCGAATTCATACTCTAATCAGGTTGTCACTGGAACTCACGCTCACCTCATAGCAACACACCACTGCTGATCACCACTGATCCATTAAAAACTACTAAATGTCATATTATGCTGTATAAAAAGGCAAACAGACGCTTCAGTGTTAACGAAAAAAAATCTCCCATCACAAGACACACTTTGCCAGTGTTTTTGCAGCAGTATTCTGACTCGATATATTCTTTCCTCTCTCTCCTCTTTTGGTTTGATTCTGCTCGGAACACAGTTCGGAGCTGCGTCGTACAGTCACCGTCGTACATTGCGCCGTCTCGCCGTTCATTGTCACTACGTCTCGGCAGCTTGCGCCTTTGTTCGGCTGCTGTTGCTGGCTGGAGTGTTGCTCCCGTTTCCAAATCATCAGCCACCATCATCTTCATCAGCAAACAGTCCGATTCAAGTTCTATCAGGTAATAACCCCCCTTCTCCTAATGATTGTTGTACCAGATAATGAGAAGCATCATCAACTGGGCCAGGATATCTATAAACAAACTCCGGTGATAAGTAGTTAGCGCAGTAGCTGTTTATTTAATTTGCTGTTGCTCTATTCTCCGCACCTCATTTATNTCAACTGGGCCAGGATATCTATAAACAAACTCCGGTGATAAGTAGTTAGCGCAGTAGCTGTTTATTTAATTTGCTGTTGCTCTATTCTCCGCACCTCATTTATCGGCACCGTCACTGCACTTCGTTCCT
>NW_016211748.1:0-1843 GCF_001687245.7 Rhagoletis zephyria
TCTAAAATAACGTGACTTTCTGTTTTTCAAGTTTCTCAGTTCTTTAGTTTAGGTTATGGGTTGTAAACCTTTCGGGTGATCCTCTCAGCAATCTGTAAGATGATGAACAATTTTCTGTTTACAGCTACTGCAGCGTTTGTGAAATGCTATCCCGAGCCGGTTGAAGCTCCAATAGTATTTTGTTGATCCTCTCTGAATAAATCATATACAGTTCGAGTCATTTTACAATTTTGCCTCGGTCAGTCTAGCCAGGAGATTCGTGATGTGGGTCTGTATACCCATTCTCCATTTGCCAGGGCATAGGCCAATTCTTCTAAAATACGCTTGCAAGTGACAGGGGAAGTGACTGGGATTTCCGCTTAAATGAAACTTGGCCTCATTTTCCCTACTAGCTCCAAGTCACGAGTAATGGTCTGATTATGCATACTTCGCACAACCATTTGTACCAGTGCAATAAAAATGTATCTTAAGAAAATGTGAAGCAAAATCTAAAATCAACAGATCGCTATGTTATTAAAAGTGCTGCTAATCTCTGGATAATGGAATACATACAAAATACTTACAAAGTACATACGAAATTACAGTTTGAAGTTTATGCGAAGTTGTGCGAAGTTATGCGAAGTATGCATAATCAGACCATTACTCTGAAAACTTTAAGACTATTAGGCTGAGTACAGAAGTTTCCCTCACTAACCAGCCTGTAAAATATTCAAAGTTTATTGTTACAAAGGGCATCTCTATCTCCTGACTCACCGGTGCACATACACAGCGGATACATATTTTTTAAACTGCCTTGGAAAAATACTAGACCATTCAGAAACCAGAGCTACGTTTTTATAAATAAAGCATGTATACTTTAAATCAATGGAAGAGATTAAAGCTTTGTATATTAGGTGTCCCGCCATGCTGGTGCCACGTCTTGGATGTTGAGTAGAGGATAAAGGTTCGGTGTAGGCTTCTTTGTTGAGGATTTGGATTGAAGTGAAACTCCACAAAGTGAATTGAAAAACCTTCACAAAAAAAAATTTGACACATGAGACGCAATGTCTTTCTCCCTTCTTTTCGTGTTCTCTTTGAACATTAGATGGTGTATTAAGCCAGCACCGTCGTTTCACTTTCAATTACACTAACTTTATGATCAGTTAGTTATATTTCTCTTGATTCTAAAAATTATTTCAAAATGCAATTGTTCGTAAATATTTTCTCTATCTCTTCTCTACAGGAAGTTCAAGTGCCCATTATGTCGCAAGAGGACTGTCGTAAATCACGCTATGGCCCAACACGCATAACAGACAACATGCTCTGCGCTGGATTCGATGAGGGCAAGAAGGACTCCTGCCAGGGCGATAGTGGAGGACCGCTGCACGTTGTGGCGCCAGGTACCCGAGAACATCAAATTGCCGGCGTGGTGTCTTGGGGCGAGGGTTGTGCCAAGGCTGGCTTTCCAGGCGTTTACGCACGCGTCAATCGCTATGGCAGTTGGATTAAGACGGTGACAAGAAATGCTTGCCTCTGCCATTCGGAGACGAAGAAGATAAAGAAACTTTAAGGGGGAAGGAAGCGGGACAAAAACGTGAATGATTTGGAAAGTTTGTGCAGCGCAAAGAAAGCGGCTTGTGGGTGGGGCGGTTATACTACTTGTATTTTTATGTAGGTCAGCTTAGCTGTAGTTTGTGTAGGCCTAGGCTAGTTTTCACATTTTTTGCTTATTTGTTTTATTTATTTATTTATTACTTTTAATAAACAGCATGAATTATAATTGCGACTTTCAAATGAAGCCGGATTTCGCAAAAACGATTTTTCGTTTCGTTTTGACCAATTTGGGAACTTTCCTTCCAGCTGT
>NW_016211749.1:0-1843 GCF_001687245.7 Rhagoletis zephyria
GAGCGAGATTAAAAGCGAGATTTTTTTCAAAAAAAAAAGTCTCGCTAACTAGTTTCTTTAAATACATTGATGAGCGGGTGACAAGTCATGGGTATGTGTAAAAGGTGACATGGCAATAAGTGGTATAAAATGTAAGTTTGTGACAATTTGGCTAGTTGACGATGATGATGATGATAACTGTGTAAGCAACGACCAACGGTCTAGAGCAACAAATTACTGTTTAAGTTTAATAAATTAATAGTTTAATAAATTAGTAAAATGGTGGTTTTATAGAAATTGGTATTTGTGAACAAAGAGCAGATAAAGTTTCAGAGCAAGTTGAGGAGTTAAATGGTTGTTTGACAGAAACCGAAACTTGTTTGGTCACTCAAAACCAAAAAACATTGACATTGATTTGCACGGCTATTGAGCATTTTGGAAAGTTACTTCGCCAAATATTGCCTCTTTCATCAGTGTCGGAGCAACCTTATTTTTAAAAGTCTCAACTTAAGTTGGAGTTTCAGAAGTTGTTTGTTGAGGAATTCGTTGCCTGAGTTGAGTTTCAGGTTGAGGATTACTTTTAGACTTTTTCAAGTCATCGAAGTATTTGATTAAATATGATAACTCCTCGTCACTAACGTTGGCATAATCCCAGTCAGCAGATGAAAGAGCGCAAAGGGCAATTCGATTTTTACACTTTGTATTGTTCAATTTTTCATTTATTAATTTCTTGATTAGGTCTAAAATTAAAAAAGTAAGTACAAAAACGTTAGTAAAAGTTAATTTTTAGTTGTTTCTATTTTTAAAAAATTTTACCTTTTTCTGTTTCAAACAACTTTTCTGTTTCAGAAGTGTTTGGTCTTGATGCGTATTTCTCAAGCCAAAAAGTAACAGTTTTTAAGAACATTTCCGTATTTCTCATTTGTTTTGCTGCCATTTCGTTTAAAATTAGGTTTTTATCGTTTTCAATTATATTGGAAGTTAGCATGTTTACAATTCCTTTTTCAAAAGATTGTTTGTTTGTCAATTCTTGATCCAAAGTAAAACTACAGTTTCCAGCAAAATCTAAATTGTGAGTTGAAGTTTTAAAAATAAACAAAACAAAGTTTTAAATTTTTAGTAATTAAATATTTACAAAAACTAAATATTTACCAATGTTTTGGTTCCATAATTTAGTAGTAAAAACCACTTTAAATTTTCCAATATTATTTTTTAATTCAGTTATCTCAACGTTCACGTGCTTGTTTTTATAAGGAGAGTTTGAAGGCACACCGTATACTCGGTTTATATATACACCATAGTTTTTTGTGAATGTATTTTTATAAACCTGAAAATTGCTTCCAAAGTTTATAGATTCGGGAATTTCGTTATTTGTTTGAATGTGAAAATGGATTCTGCAAAACATTAAAATTTAATTGTGTAATTTTAAAAAAGTAATGTTTTTAAAATCATACCTTAACTCGTTCATTTCATCATCCGGAGCAGAATCATGATTGAAAGATTCTGATAGTTGTTCAATTGTACCAAAAAGATACTTTGAAACTTTGCAAGGTTCGTTTGCTTGTTGGTAACTAGTTTGTTGAAGCTCATGTGTGTCACTATTTTGGCTTAAATTGTTGTTTGATTTACAGTTTGTCTTATACAAAGTGACAAAAACAATGGTTATCAGAGCTGTCATACAAAACATCACTAAAAAATATTTTAAAATAAAAATTATTATGGCTAAGTTTATTTTTAATAAGATAAAAACTTACTCATCAAATTAATCACTGGTGAATTAAAACCACTCAAATTGTTGTCCTTTTTTTGATTTTCTTTTTCTTTATCTTTTTCAACTGTGCTGTTAGGTAGTTTTACTGCAAAA
>NW_016211750.1:0-1843 GCF_001687245.7 Rhagoletis zephyria
TTCAATTCCACAGATTGCTGCAGCCTCAATATATACAATTCAGATCAAATAAAAAACTAAATCAATCCATCGCAAGCCTTTCATTATCGACGTCAATGAGCGAGATATCGAATTCCTTTAAAACAATTATCTCAGAGGCCACAGTACAAATTCCATCAGAGCAATGCTGGTCACCAAAATCGTGGTGGGATGACTCACTTGCCGTGCTCTTCAGGAGAATGAGAGCGGCACGTTCAAAACTTAGTAAATATTGCAATTTAGACAATTATAATGATTATTTGGAGGCTGTAAAAATTTGGAACAAAGCTAAAAATAAAGCAAAAAAAAACTCAAGGCAGGAACATCTAAGTGAAATCAGTAAGAGCAGTTCTAGTAGAGAGTTTTGGAATTCGGTACGCTGTCATAAGGCACTTGTTAAAAATCCACGCAAGCTTGAAAGCTGGGGTGCATCTGAGAATTTAGAATACCTTTCGTACTTAAAAAATCAGATTCCCTGTGATACCACAAACTTTAATTTTAGGAATAATTCCAGTGAGGATTTCCGTCCATTTCAGTTGGATGAATTGGAGGCGGTTCTTGCAAAAAAAACAAAAGCTTCTGCGGCTGGATTGGATGGCGTAAAATATAGCATGATTAAAGCCTTGTCTTCTTCTAATTTACAAAACTTAATTTCTGCTTTAAATTCATGCTGGGTTGATAACCATGTCTTGGACGACTGGCGCAAAATTAAAATAATTCCAATTCCTAAAAAAAGTACAGAAGTGAACTGGGTGCAAAATTTCAGACCAATCTCGCTCTTGTCTGTTTATGTGAAACTAATTAACCTTATGTTAAAAAAAAGGCTTGAAGAGGTGGTTGATGATTTAAATTTTTTGCCAGACAGGACCTTTGCATATCGTAAAAAAAGATCAGGCGCAATATGTATCAATGAGTTGACCCATTTGATAGCTAAACAGAAAAGTGCAGGCCGTAAGGTTATAATGATGTCTCTCGATATATCAAAGGCGTACGATTGTGTTAATTTGCAAAAGCTAAGTCATACATTTACGCGATACGGCATACCATCCTGTTTCTCATCATGGATATTAAACTTCTTTCACAGAAGAACGTTAGTTTTGGGGTCTGAGTCAGTGACAGTTTTCGGAGGCATACCGCAAGGATCATGCCTCAGCCCTATAATCTTCAACATATACACAGCGCCCCTACATAATTTGCAAGATCAGAATACGGCTATTTTCTAATATGCTGATGACTTCTTGATTGTGTCGTTTGACAATAACTTCGATAGCACTGTTCAAAACCTATCCCGCAAGGCAAATATTTTCCATGAAATGTGTGCAGAACTTAATCTTAAATTTAATCTATCCAAAACCCAAACTATATATTTTGCCAAAGGGTCAAACAAGGTGGTCAATATAAGAATTAACAATGAGCAAATAAAACAAACTACTTTCATCAAATTCCTTGGCAGATATATAAACAACAGCTTGACAGTGCATGAGCATTATGCCAATGTCATCAAAGAAACCACCTCTAATTCAAACGCAGTTAAAATGATGACAAGCTCAAATGGTGGTCTAGCTCCGGGCCCGGCAGTAAATTTGCACAAGTCGCTAGTAAGATCCAAATTAGAATATGCGAGAACCACAGCATGTCACTCGGCCAAATATATTGACAAAAGAATAGAAACATTTCAAAATAATCTTTTACGCAAATGTCTAGGCTGCACCCCCTCTACTCCAAACCATATTTTATATGCACTGTCGGGTGAACTACCCTCTAAATCAAGAGCGATTTTCCTAACTGCAAAAGAACTGCTGAACATAAAATCTTCTAACCGCAG
>NW_016211751.1:0-1843 GCF_001687245.7 Rhagoletis zephyria
GTTAGTTTACGCTGCCAATGGTGCACATGCTTGTCATAGCAGTCCACAAAATTCCATGTGCAAAATAAATAAAACATCAACAGTGGAAAAGCGCATTCCTAGAAGCGAATAGAGAATACTGCATAAATTATACAAAACTAGTTGCGAAAAAGGAAAAAAAAATTGCATTATACTTCAAGGCAATCTCCTACATACAATCACACAATTGAAATGCTAGAAATGCAACAAAATAAAAACAAAATTGGCAACACTAAACTTTTTCTCATTTGTAAACTTCCCTCTCCATGCCATCGCTCTCTTCTAAAGCTACCCCTAAGCTGACAGACAATACCATCGCGCAATTTTCCCAACTGTCAACAACACTGCCGCTTTCGCTTGCCTTACACACCAACGCCCTCTCTACCAAAACTTAGCCAAAGGCTTAAAGCAAGTTTGATTCCGTTGGCGTTGGAAAATGGATGTAGCGATGTAGCGTTCTCCGCCAACATATCCGTAGTAACGAAGGCAAATAAAAAATAATAATAAACCACGCTCATTTCCACAGTTCGCGCCCAGCTTCCGTCCCGTTGATCTCGCTTCCGTTTCCACTTTGTCTTTCGTGCAGCTCTGATTTCATTCCTTTCGCCCACTCAATTCTTGCCATGCGATTTCTGGTTTCATTTATGGTTGACAAAACTATTGTTGCCATGTTGCTACCACCACTGTTGTTGCGGCTGACAGTGGCACTTGACGACATTTAACTCACTGGCCCCTTTAATGATTATAACCAACGCTCTTCCTCGCTGCCACCCGCCAACCGGTGTTCGGCGCTTTGCTTTTCCAGCAGCGTTGCAAGTGTGTGGGTGTGTTCTGTTGCCAGCTTGAAACTATTGCGGTCTCGTCACTATGTGGTGAATTGCGTTGTTACTGGCAATGTTAAGCGGACTCCTCTCTGACTTCCCTACAACCTGTCGTTAGCTGTTGGTGTTTTGCTCAGTGCTCGGTGCCCGATGCTCTTTGGTCTATGGCTGCCTTATTTATTTATCTTTCATATAAGCGCATTCTCCGATACCCTGTGGAGTACAGAAACTGCCTGCTACTGCCATTGTGGGGTTTTCAATTACAATAGAAAGTATTTGTTGCAACGAAATAGCTGCCACAATGCATTTGTAACAATGGAAATTCCCAGAATAGTTAACAACATATGTATGTGCTGGTAATAACATACATACTTGTGCACGCAAATGTGCTGGAAAACAATGCTTCTACCCAATATGCCATCGATCAAAACTGTCTAAAAAATATTCAATGTGATAGCAGATAAATATATTTTCATATATTTTCTATTTGAAAAGTGCCACTTGCATTTTCAGTGAGATATGTACAAATTTTTAAGTCTACAATTTCTTACGGATAATTTACAAATAACGGGAAAACTTTCTAGCTTCTAAGCAAATATTTACTCTTGGTAATTTAGTTAATTCAACGTAATTAAAAAATTGCACTTGCAGTTAGTTTTATCATTTATATGGACAGCGGAAATGAGCACAAATTCATGTAACACAAAGTCGAAATTGCAACCAGTCGGGTGACGTCGAGTGATATTCGCTATAACATTTCGCTCAATATATTCGCATCAGCTGAACGACAAATAAAAAATATAAAAATACGAAAGCGTAAAGATTAGTTCACAAATTTTCCCATTCTGCTTCTTCCTGATAATTATCTGCAAAGCTAGGTGGACAAAATTCGCTCCCGTATTTATAGAAATGTGTAACTTATTATCATAAAGGATGGTCCCAAAGCCCTGACTGCAAAGTTTTTTTGACGTAGAATACGTCTTACCTTAAGGTATGGGGGCTAT
>NW_016211752.1:0-897 GCF_001687245.7 Rhagoletis zephyria
GATATATATTGCTGAGGAATTAGGTGATATTAAGGGGCTTTTTAGGGCCTTCAAAATTATTTAAGGTACTCAGTCAGTTTCCGGGATAATTAAGACTTTACTGGGTTAAGTGTAACATAGCAAAACATCTATTATGTGAAGACTTTTTGTTTAACGTTTTAAGTTTANGGATAATTAAGACTTTACTGGGTTAAATGTAACATAGCAAAACATCTATTATGTGAAGACTTTTTGTTTAACGTTTTAAGTTTATGGAAAACTGTCAAGTGTACTCATTGAGGTGTTTAATAAACTCAGAGTTTAATTTGACATTTGTTGGTTAACTTTTTCTTATTTACATTTAGCCTGTCCCCGTACTCCAGCATTAAGACAGAAATAGTCCGAAGTAGANTCTTATTTACATTTAGCCTGTCCCCGTACTCCAGCATTTAGACAGAAATAGTCCGAAGTAGCCGTGGTGTAGAATACCAACCGTTTAGCCATAAAGAAATATAAAAAAATTTAGCTAAATAGAACTTTCCATGCTGATTTCAACCATATGAAGATTATTTGGCGCAAATAAAAACTAAAGCCAGTAAAAAAGGTTCAAGTTTAACTTTTATATTTATAATATCTCGGGAACTATTTGGCCGATCACAAACGTATTGATGCTAATTTAAAGATAATTTATATTTTGATTATTAGGTGTTTCTGGCTTAAAAATATAAATGAAAGGAAACAATTATGTCCACCAAAAGAAATATCCCCTAATTACCTTTATTTTGACGTCATTAATTTTTTAATAGGTCATATTGTTCAAAAGATAATAATATTTAAAAAAAATTTAAAATTTAACTTTAACCATTGATATGTCCTTTATTTTTTTCTTTAGCCAAATAATTTTTGTAGGGTTGAAAT
>NW_016211752.1:933-1504 GCF_001687245.7 Rhagoletis zephyria
TAAGTTATTACGAGCCAAATAATTTTTGTAGGGTTGGAATCAGCACAAAAAGTTCTATCGAGTGACATTTTTGTTTTTGCATAGCTAGATTACTGATATTCTACACTTGTGTGGACGGAACGACCTGGGACTATTTCTGTCAAAATCCTTGAGTACGGGAACAGGCTAAATGTGAATGAGAAAAAGTAAACAAACAGATGCCAAATTAAACTCGTGAGCTTCTTAAACACCCCAATGATTACACTTGACAAATGTTCATAAACTCTAACCGTTAAACTCGAGTTAATATTTTAACGTGAACATAGTATTAGGGCCAATTTCAAATGAATATTTAAACGGCACATAAGTTTAATTTTGGATTGTTGCGTAAATGCCATTTAACTTCCGTTGGGTTTCAGATCAACTTTATTTAAATATGCCAAATAAGTGGCAGCACTGTTGCTTCCTCTTTGAAATTGTTGTTGCATTTGCTTGTTTGTTTACATTTTGTACTGAACAGCTGATTTTTCATTGGCAAGATTGATAAAACACCCTAACTATCAATCTTGGTTGTTTGGTACAAAGACAGGGT
>NW_016211752.1:1670-1843 GCF_001687245.7 Rhagoletis zephyria
TCTTTTACATAAATCTTTTATTTAAAGGCCCGATTTTTTTTTTGTTTAACCTTCAAGTTTGGTACTTAAAAATAATCTCAAGTGACAACACTATTCCTAAATCGCAAAATTAGGAGTGCACACCGCTACCGTGACGTCAAGCGCTTTTTCAATGTTTACTGGGCAATATTTTT
>NW_016211753.1:0-1085 GCF_001687245.7 Rhagoletis zephyria
CAGTTCAATATATATGTAAGTTGGCAGTTAATATTTATGATGTAAACTCTACTTAGTTCTTGTGAAAAAAATCATATATTTTTTTTAATCTTAAATGAGTGTCTGTACCTGTTGGTGCCACGTACTTAGGCATTTCTTTCGCATCATAGTTCAATGGAAATGAGCTGCGCGGTTTTTCGCGCTCGCTGCCGTGTTTGCAGTTTAAAGTTAGCTAATAATAATTCTTTTCCCAGCATTCTTGATGCGCATCCGACCTTAATCGCTTTGTTTATTCGAATCTTGCCTTCGTCTGGTTATGCTGTCAAATTTAAGGCGTGAATACCTTCTCTTATTCGATGATACGGCCTCTTCTCCGTTCGCATCCCTTACTTCAATGTCGATGACGCGTTGGGCTATAAGTTTCCATATATGTATAGATGTATGTACAGGTAATGCGTGGGCTATTACTTCTACTGACGTTTTGACCATGTTATTCATTTATACTTTCCATACAAAATTTTTCTTATTTTTCTTATAAAAATATAGTTCATTCAACCGCAAAAACCACTGGAATCAATTTTTTTTTTTTTATTTCATACAGAACTATGTATATGAGAAACTGTTAGAAAACCGCTTCGTTTCTGTACAATAAGTTGTCCTTGGCGCATGTACTGAAGATTCTGATTTCTATTTTCCTGCTAAGATCTTATGGCTCTTCCACATGCGTATACACGGCCGAAGGCTGCTCCTATATATGCAACATAAACTTTCCTATAAAAAACAAATATGAAAACTTTCCTCTGTATGCACACTTATGTGTTTGATAATTTAAGTGACTTCAAGAATGTTCACCCAAATATGCTTAACACTTCCCACCAGCTGTGTTTATATTGCTCTAGCACACACAAATATTTCATATTTCGCATATCGTTTGGGTGGTTTATATGCTTTACTGTCTTCGTTCTCGTTTCTTAATTTTGGTTTGCATTTTTTTTTTTTTTGCACGATTCTTTAAAAGCATTTGTTTGCTTTAGCACACGTTCTCATCTACATATGAACGAGTGTTGTGCAAAGAAAGGTCACCAAATATTAGTGGTGCACAAAAT
>NW_016211753.1:1137-1843 GCF_001687245.7 Rhagoletis zephyria
GAGACCCGAAAATCGGCCCCGAAAGAAAGAAACTCAAACAAAATAACTCTGCTTTACGCAGCAATTCAAAGCAGCTGCATACTTTTCGTTCTATGGTTCATTTAGTAGTTCTCGTTGATACTACGAATGTTTGCGATTAATTTTTTATTGCGCAAGTGTAAAATTCGTGAGCCAGTAAAAGTTGTTGGTGAAGCAGCCATTGAATTTTTTTAAAAACTTTTTAAAATATCTTTTTGATCTGCTTCATTATGGCCACTTGCCCGCTTCTTCTTAGAACCGGAATCGACCAAACCGGTTCTTCAAATCCTCGGAACCGCACATCACTACCAAATACGCAAATATATGTAGTTGGACGTGACTGCCTCAATGACACTTGCATACGAATTATTTTGGTATTTAAATTTTTTGTGCGCTATATATTTTCTCGTTTTCGTTGCTTCTTGAAGTTTCGCAAAATTTTTATTTTCGACATTGGTGGGTGCCATAGAAAACTGTTTTTTTATTGACACACTTGGGCTAATAAAAAAGTTAGCATAAACTTTTGTTTTTAACTTTGGTCTCTTTATTTTTAACTCTTTCTTAAAAAAAATGTAGCATTTTCCAAAAACAATTTTTTAAATTGAAAACCGCCACCCCATATATCGCAACTTCTTTTTCCAAAAATATCTTTTTAGTCTTAATTTATTCTATACATATACATATGTAT
>NW_016211754.1:0-1843 GCF_001687245.7 Rhagoletis zephyria
TTTTTTTTTGTGCAGAGCACCAAATTTACACCGTTCTCTCAATTCTAAAATGAGGTGCCAAGTGAAAGGTATTCACCTAGAGAAGTGCTTTCTGTTAAATTTTTTTTTAATGTTTGCCACCTAATTGTAAATTTATTGCTTGAAATATGATGCTCAGTAAAATATCGCAATATGGGCATAAAGCGAGGTTTTTATACTAAATTAATACGTTAGTGGTTTTAAGAGTTGCCACCCATTAAAAAATATATAGTTGTGAAAGGTAAGTAACGTATTAAGGACAATCGATATTGGTATCAAACGACAGCTAGTTAAATGTCCTTTGTATAAATGTATGCGAATTTTCGACAGTTGTCATCTAGTTAACAACTCTTAACTAGCTTTCGATTGATAGCAATATCGAATGCCCTTAATACATGACTTACCATTCATAGTTATAAATGTGTTTAGTAAGTAGTAACTCTATTAAAAGACACCAATATATTAATTTAATCTCAAACCCATATTGTGATATTTTACTATCATATTTTAAACAATGCATTTTTAATTAAAAAAACAAATCACGTCTATAGGTGAATACCTTTAATTTGACACCACATTTTGAAACTCGAGAGAACGGTGTAAATCTGATTCTCTGCAATAAAAAAAAAGTGTAACAGGTGGCAACTCTTTTTAAAAAAATAAGAGGTTCTTCCTTGCAGATCTAGAGACCAAGCCCGTTTATATGGCATATGATATCATTTTTTTAAATTGCGCGAACGGTTTAAGTCTTATGATTTTTTTAGCAGGTGGCAACCCTATTCAAAATAATGAAACCTTCTTGCACATCTAGAGGCCCAGCCCTCTAATTTGGAACCTATTTTTTTCTAATACAATGAACGGTGCAGGTTTTATAATTTTAAAAAAGGGGCAACCCTTTCCAAAAAAGTCATACCTTGCTGTACATTTAGAGGCCAAGCCCTTTAATTTGGAGCCTCAGTTTTGAAAATCGGATGATCTGTGCAGATCTGATGCCGTTAACAAAAGATGCCTTCATGTATTGTATTTATACATAGTACATACATATTTAGATTTGATCTAACCCTGGTATTTGTATATTGGGGAGTTATTAAAATCCAGATAGGAGCTTTTAAACTATTAAATTGGAGTATACACAACTCTGTAATACTTGATTTGTAACTTTGACTTTTATTTTTGCCTGAAAAAATAAAAGGCAACAATTACCGATTATTTTCTGCTCAAAAAAGTAAAAGGCAAATTTTAACTTTTATTTTTGCCATAAAAAAATAAAAAGCAGATATAATCGGTACTATTTGCTCAAAATGATAAAAGTCAGATTTTTAAAAGTCATGGAGGAATCACAGTCTACAATGTGAAATGAGTCTAATGGTGCCTTTAAAAAAGCTATAGCATAATTTTTTCACTATGCCTTTTTGATGTCAACAATTGTAAAATAACTTTTATTTTCAGTCTCTGAAAAATACCCCCAAAAATGGAGTTTTTTATGAAAAAAAAATTGTTTATAGAACTTCTAGAAAAAAGTCCCCTCAGATGACAAAACAGATTAGGCTTAAAAAATCTGCATAAAAATATTTAAAAATCTTTTCAACGGAATCGTAATAATGAGATTTTTGATGCTGCTTTTTTTACTTTTTTTCAAAGATTGATTTACGAAAAACTTAAATAACCAAAACTATTCTGATTTTGACTTATGGGATCTCGGTAGATTTTTAGATTTAGATTTTTATTTATGAACAAAAAAGTCATTCGTGTCCCGATTTTTTATTTTTATTTTTCAAATACCAACACATCTTAATTCACCTTTGAATGATGTTCGTTCATCCTA
>NW_016211755.1:0-1843 GCF_001687245.7 Rhagoletis zephyria
ATTTTGTCGACATTTTTGTGCAACCTATCTTCGCTTCCTGCCCACCGTGCTGAAAAGGTGTTCGCACGAGGCGATTTTGCGTTCAACTCACGAAGGGTTGCACGAAAAAAAAGTTGAATGGCTAAATGTTGGCTGGCGACCAACTTTGTTGAAAGTGATTAGTTGAAAGGCCGTTCAACCAAAAGTAGAATGCAAAGTTGAACAATGCAAACGTCTTTTTTTTGGCGAATATTTTGATATTTTTTTATATTTTGATATTTTTAGCCATTCAATTTGTTTTCGTGCAACCCTGCGTGAGTTGAACAATTGTACCAAAAATGCCAACACTGTTCTGTATACATACTTTTTTTGCTTTTTTACTCTTATACTCTTATTTTATCTTTCAGCTTCGCTAAAAGCACTTCTACCAACGCTTGGCTTACCAAATTTACGCCAATTGATAAAATTTTGCGATTTAAATTNTATTCAAACAAAATATTCGTTAAAATTTTGTGTCTTTAACTGACTTCAAAAAAGGCGGAGGTTATCAATTCGCCGGAATACATATATATTTTTTATTTTTTTATGTATGTTACCGCACAACTTTGGATTACGTCAATCGATTTCTATAATTCTTTTTTTAAAAGAAAGGTGGGAAGAGTTGGTCCCATACGAATTTGATTTAGATCCGATCATTGGATCGTGAAGAAATTGACTTAAATTTTTATATGAGAATTGAGTTTTTTGCATAACAATTACTTGTAAGATTTCATATAACTTGTGTCTATTTTAATTAAACTCCACTTTTCAAACAGGTGGAATGCTCTCATACAAATGAACTTGATTGTAGTATACAGATATTCTTACACAGTAAATAGGAATAGGTTAGTATTCGATTCGAGAACTAGGGAATTCTCCAGCAAAAGGGAACCTTCTTTATCCAATGTATTTTTACTTCGTTATGAATTCGAATTGACAGGATCATTATGGAATTGAAATTTTCATGAGAGAGAATGATTTTCTTATATTTCCCTTCGAAAATGAGCTGGATTTCACTTTCTCTCTTGTTACTATGGTTTTAATTTTTTTTCGAACCCATCTCGAGTGTACTTCCAATATACTATGAACGTTGGAAAACTAAGGTTGGTTGTGAGTTCGTTTTCAGTTCGATATGCATATTAGATATCGAAGGTAGTTTTCGAATGTTCGTTTAAATGTTCGCATTTCTCATTTCGCAGAATTCTTCAGAGTAGCAACATCGTTTTTCCATGCCATTCTTCATTTGAAAATAGTATACATAACAGCAACATAGTTAAACTTTTTTTCAAACTTTTAGGAGCCTGCAAAGTTCGAACCATCTTGTTTGGCGACATTTTACAAATGAAAAAGTCTGCTGTCAAATGCCCTGTCAACAAAACTCTTATCTCGCTTGCTAGAGAAAAGTAGAACAAAAGCGAGATTTTCAAGCAGGTGAATACGCCTTTCACATTCAACATCTCCAAAGTAAAGACTTTTGTTATGATGAGATGAGAATCGCAAATTTCGAAACATGTAGATTTTCTAAGTCTCATCCATTGCATGAATAGAAAACACAATTCCTGCTCGATCCCCATGTAACAGTAAACCTGATTGCATAAAGCTTTTTGTAAATTCGCTCATGCAGGTCTGTGCGATTTTGGAGTCGAAATCATAGTAGCTANCCATTGCATGAATAGAAAACACAATTCCTGCTCGATCCCCATGTAACAGTAAACCTGATTGCATAAAGCTTTTTGTAAATTCGCTCATGCAGGTCTGTGCGATTTTGGAGTCGAAATCATAGTAGCTATTAGAGATGGACAAACCACGTGATTTTCTGCGGCAC
>NW_016211756.1:0-1843 GCF_001687245.7 Rhagoletis zephyria
CGTAAAATGTTAGGATGTGTTGCACATGTGTGTGCAAATACGAACCCTGAATTTAAGTGGTTAAAAGTGAAAATTTCAAGATGCTAGGAAATCGCGTTCATTTTTAATAATTTGTTTGGCTGACGATGCTAAGCATTTTCTTCTATATAAAAGGCAACATCCTAAGATAAAGCGTGAGTGAATTTAACCCTTACTTAGCTTCTTATATTTTTTAATAACTAATCTTTATATATGGACCACACTAAAAGCTCCTTTTCATATACAAATTCGTACGTGTCCTACCCATGACAAACGTTGTCCCACCCGTGACAGACGAAATTTCGGATTTTTTGTATAATAAAGCCATTATNCTTATATTTTTTAATAACTAATCTTTATATATGGACCACACTAAAAGCTCCTTTTCATATACAAATTCGTACGTGTCCTACCCATGACAAACGTTGTCCCACCCGTGACAGACGAAATTTCGGATTTTTTGTATAATAAAGCCATTATTTTTTTTTTTGTAGTTTTTGCTTTGTTTGTGTTCCTGGTTCTTTGTTTTACTATAAGACATCAAGTTCACACAGAAAACTTAAATAAATTAGCAGAGTTTACGTAAAATATATCTGCTTTAAAAAGCAGGTTCTTTTTTTTTGTCTCACCCGTGAAAAAAGAAATAAATCAGATTTTTTCCATATAAAAGTAAGCTGGAATTTTTTTCGTATTTTGTAATAACTCATATAATAGTCAATTAGGTGTAGCTTTATCAAAATGTAGAATTGTTTAGTACTTTAAACTTGAATTTAAAGAAGAAAGAAAATTTTTTCTGTACAAATTGTCCAAACCGTGACGGTGGAATCGCCCATTAGTTTCTCAAATGCCTAAATAACTAACAATGGCGTAACGGAAGAAGAGAAAAATAATGTCCCAATTTCTGGTAGACTCCAAAGTAGAAGTCTTCATTATCAAACCTTATTTGTTCGCATCAACTTAGGGAACCAAGTATTTCGATGCAGAAACTTCTGCTCACCGAAGGGGTATCTGTATGGGTATGGTACCGATTGCTCCATTTCTGCAGTAAGCAACTTAGAAGAATGTAAACATCGTTCAGGTAGCGAAGAGACATAATCTGGCGAAGAACAGCATTTGGCATAAGCCAAATTAGGTGGCTTTGTCTAGATCTAATTAATGCTCACTTCACGACGAGGGAGTACTTTTCCGATTGTCCTTTGTGATGTTTTGATTATAAACAATATATGTTCTTAAAATTAAGAGCAGAACATGTTGTACAACCAACACAACAACAAATAAAAAATTTTTCTAAATAGGCAAAAAAAAAACTAAAACGTGCGTCTGCGAGGAGTTAACGTCGCTTATGGGCAAATTTCACACGCTTAACGAGTTTATTCCCCAGCCGTAACGATTAAAAAAAAAAAAATAATATTACTTTCAAAATACACTTCAAACTATTTGCTTCCATACCAACACCACTGGTATTTCTATTCACTGGAAAATAACCAGCTTAATGTCCGATGTTGTTACCAACTAAACAACAAAAAAAAAACTGAAAGAAATCGCATAATAGAAGAATAGAAAACTGATACACAAATGTCGATCTGCTGTTTAAACGTTCAACAGATTTGCGTCTCGATTGATCGCTTGGCCGATTGTTGTTTCATTAGCAGCTACTACATACATACATTAGCTCCTTCATTGGGATGTTTGACTGGTTGGTGGGCCGGTTCGTTTCACCTTTACTTCAATTAAGTGTTGGCTTTGACGGTATCTTACTCGTTTTGCGTTATTTAAAACATTTTTGTTCAATATCTATTATTTCATGGTTTGCCACAACAGCTGA
>NW_016211757.1:0-1843 GCF_001687245.7 Rhagoletis zephyria
TATAGTAATCAATATCACTATCTATGCCGTTAGTTTTGATGTTGGTGTTATGTGAAAATAAATGTTATCGATATCCATAAAGTTATCGATTTGACTAACTTTATTTTAATGTTTTCTATTATCGTTTTCACTGCAGCTAATTTTTCGCTTTTGTTATAACTCAGTCGTTGCTATAAGACTTAGAGATGATATTTTTGACAGCCGTATTTCATTTCATTTCAGAGTGGAGATATTTAAACTCGACAAGCTTTAAGTATTAACTGAGATATTATCGACAGTTTTGCCCTTCTCTCGGGGTGCCTTTCATCTGCAGGGTCTATACTACTTGGATTGGAAGCAGCTAATATATAACTGACTATATGTAACTGCGGTCATGCCTTCTGCTGTAGATTTGGCTGACATTAGCCGAGTTGGGAGAAGAAAGCAGTTCAGTTTCAGTGTTCTCGCTGAGCAAGCTATGCTATCGGGATTTTGTCTGAGACACTGCGGTCTGGCGAGCTGGAGAGAAAGTCCGCAAATTGACTTACAAACACAAAAACAATTGGGTATTGCATACGCCGATGGATGTCTGAACTCTTGATAGCGGTCAACCTACAGTTTCATTTAGAGTCACCGTAGCTTACGACTGACTTGTGGCACCAAAAAACCCCAGATTTAGACAGATCCTGCACTGCGGAGTTCCGTCCAGCAGTCATCGGAGACAGCGGACTGCCCTCAAACTACTCTGATAAAAGCGTTAAGGGACGCAAAGATAAGTAAGATATGCCAGAGGCTGCTAGACCTGATTCTTCCATCTCTGCAGAAGACGCTTAGAAAAATTATCTTTAACGTCCGAGGCGCTGGCTTCGATCCCACACGCGCTAGTCCAAAATCCATCACCCTTCAATTAATCGAAGTTTTAATTTTGGATGAGTTAGTTTCTTAAGATTTTATAAAAGAAGCAGTCATTAATGGCTTAATGCAAGTCATTCGCCCCTGCATTGTGTGAATGTAGAAAAAAATGAAAGGTACTCTGTCGATTGGACAAAAAACCTTTTGTACGCATATCTAATGTGTAAATATTTATTTTTTATCGTTTTGAACTTGAACCGACCGTTATTGTTTAAATTTCAAAATAATCTCATATACATATGCGTTCACACACACACACACACACGCTAACTGATCTTGTGACCGCATAAGCGATTACAACATCAATAAATCGCCACACCGCAGCAACACCTCCAAATCAGAGTGGAGCATCTTTTTTATCCAACCAGTTTCCGCGCTGCTTGCACATCTTAATACACCACGCTGCTGTGGTGAATATGCAGATTGCATATAATTGCCAGTTACCGGTCAAATGCTTTTGAAGCCACACAAAACACCACTTCAACGCATAGATAGCCAATAGAGACTCATTCACATTGCACTCACCACAATTTTTCTCAAAGTGATGCGCTCAGCTGCATGGAAAGAGTTTACACGACTCAATCAGCTGATCGCTTGACTGCCCACTCCATTCGTGGTATATAAGCCAAATGCAGTGGTAGCGGTGGGCATAGTGAGTGACGTGACGTTCGTGCAACGTTTGGTGGCACACAGCAAACATCAACAGTGACAATAGCAGCAGTAGCAGAAAGTGAGCGATCGTTGTGAGAAGGTGCTTGAAGTTGAGTGTGCAAAGCAAACATTAAAAATATAAATAAAAAACAAGTAAGAAGAAGGAAAAAGAAATTTATAATTCCCTGACACCGTGGTGTTTGGGGATAACCACACAAGGTGCTGTAGAAAAGTTTTGCGAAAATTAAATATAATAAAAATTTGTGACTTGAAGGAAGAAAAAATATATTAAACCCAAACT
>NW_016211758.1:0-171 GCF_001687245.7 Rhagoletis zephyria
GTATGATGCCTTCCTCGAGCAATTCGGTTACCTGCTTCTCTACCTCTTCACTCATGTTGGCGGGA
Organism: Rhagoletis zephyria; assembly: GCF_001687245.7. Classification (NCBI taxonomy): domain Eukaryota; kingdom Metazoa; phylum Arthropoda; class Insecta; order Diptera; family Tephritidae; genus Rhagoletis; species Rhagoletis zephyria. The sequence continues at coordinate 66 of NW_016211758.1, forward strand.
TATGGATATGTTGTGTATATGGGCTCATCTGTAGTGGTTTTTATCTCAGCTCGAACTGAGGTTTTGATGTTTGTTTTTATATTCAGTGGCCCGAACAAGTGGGAGT
>NW_016211758.1:253-1843 GCF_001687245.7 Rhagoletis zephyria
AGTGGTCCGAACAAGTGGGAGTACTTTTCTACAAGAGACTTTAAAATAGGAACTACTGCTTTAGGAATTTCAGATGCTTCAGAAAAATTAATGCTTCCAACTGTTTTGTTTCTCAGTGGAATATTAATGTTCGGCTCGATTGTGAGAATGTAGTTTTTCCTATCTATCACCGCACCGAGTGCCTTTAGCGTATCATCCCCTATAATNATGCTTCAGAAAAATTAATGCTTCCAACTGTTTTGTTTCTCAGTGGAATTTTAATGTTCGGCTCGATTGTGAGAATGTGGTTTTTCCTATCTATCACCGCACCGAGTGCCTTTAGCGTATCATCCCCTATAATGCCGTCAAAAGATTGAAGTCCTGGTAATGTGTAAAAAGTTGTCCTGGTGTCGTTCCCTACATTATGGAAAATTTTTCCACAAATTTTCCTGTTTATTACTATTGGTCCTGCCAACGTCTGCACTGAGAAAGGAGGATCGACTGGTATTGAACGAGCAGCTAGAGTAGGCTTTATGAAATTTTTATTTGCCCCCGTATCTATAAGGAAGTTTAAGGCAGTNAAAAATTTTCCACAAATTTTCCTGTTTATTACTATTGGTCCTGCCACCGTCTGCACTGAGAAAGGTGGATCGACTGGTATTGAACGAGCAGCTAGAGTAGGCTTTATGAAATTTTTATTTGCCCCCGTATCTATAAGGAAGTTTAAGGCAGTACTGCTGTTGGTCAGGCACGTCAGGTAAGGTATGCTTGAATATGAGGCACTACTCCTCATATGAAATAAGCTGGTGGCCCGGTCGTCAAAAAATTTACCTGCTGTGAATCGTCCTCTGTACGTTCACAGTAATTTGAAGAATCATGTCCTTCTTCAGGACTAATGGCTTCTATATTATACAATTTTTGTTGTTTTGGGAAGGCACCTTTTGATGATGTAGGCCCCCTCTTAAAAGCGTTTGTGCCTGAGGGTCGGTTCATATAGTTGACCTGCCTCGTTTGGACACTACCGTCAACTTCCATTTTCCCGACGGGTTTAGGGGCAGTTGGTATGGCTGGAGCTGATGAACTCGTTCCTTGGTTGACCTGGAGCCTGTTGTACGGGGTCCTCTTATATTCCGAATTGTGATTCCTGTTCACCCAGTTATAACTCGAGCGTGCGCGTGGCGGTAGCGGTGGCCTCTGTGTTGATAAAATATTCGTTGGGACAACGACTCTGTTCATTGAGCCTGTGTGAACTATCGTATTCCGCAACGTTAAATTCTGAATGTCCAGGCAAGCTGAGTAAGCTTCTGGCAATGTTTTTGGTTTTTGTACGATGAGCATGCGGGACAACTCAGGACTCAAACCCCGGATGAATACATCTAGAGCTCTGTTTCGATATGTTTCCACAAGGACTGATACTGTCTCTTGTGAGTAATCGTCACACTTAATTTTGTTTACAATAAGCGACAGTTGGTGGTTGACAGTTGCGTAGGATTCATCCAATTTCGAATTCCCTTGAGCTAACTGATTAAGTTGATGTTCGAGGGTTCGAATATCCCTCATAGCGGCGTAGTGAAGCGAAAGGACTCTTTTTATCTCTGTCCAGTCACTCTC
>NW_016211759.1:0-1843 GCF_001687245.7 Rhagoletis zephyria
GTTCTCGATGTCATTTATATCAACTTCGGATGTTCCCCAAGGGAGCATTCTTGGCCGTTTATTCTTTGATTTATTTATCGATGACTTCTCTTCGGCANCTTCGGATGTTCCCCAAGGGAGCATTCTTGGCCGTTTATTCTTTGATTTATTTATCGATGACTTCTCTTCGGCAAACTTCCTTTTGTATGCTGATGATTTGAAAATTTACTCAGCGATTAAATAACCGCTATTGTAATCGATATAATAATCGATATTGTGATCGATACAATAATGGATATTGTTATCGGTATAATCATCGACTAAATAACTGATTTTATCNAAACTTCCTTTTGTATGCTGATGATTTGAAAATTTACTCAGCGATTAAATAACCGCTATTGTAATCGATATAATAATCGATATTGTGATCGATACAATAATGGATATTGTTATCGGTATAATCATCGACTAAATAACTGATTTTATCATCAATTTAGTCATTTATATTGTTAACGATATGTACAATAATCGATACTGATGATTGTTATATTTATCGATGAATTAATCGATTTTACAATCGTTGTATTTTTCTATATGTTTATGGATATTGTTATCGGTATTTTTATCGACACAGTTGTCAACAGGGTTATCGATATATTAATCGGGACATGGAATGTGATCACATTACATGACATCACATCACATTTTATCACATGATATGAAGAGACATCACATGATATTCCATCACTTAATATGATATCACATCACACGATATCACGTGACATGACATTATATGATATGACATCACATTATATGGCACGACATCACGTGGCTTGACATCACATGATATGACATCGTATGATATGACATGGCATTACATGATGTGGCATCACATGATATAACATCATATGGTATGACATCATATGACATGACATCAGAGGATATGACAACACATGACATGACATTCTATCACATCACATAAAATCACGTCACATCTTACCACGTCATCGCACCTCATCTCATCTACGTGAATAGAAAAAGAAAAGGATATAAGCAAAGATGAGAAAGATAAAAACAAAGATGAAGACCAAGGTAAAGTTAAANTTTCCATATTTGTGTATGGTTGTTTTTGCAACCTGTACAATTTAAGCTGTTTCGCATTTTGTTTTACTTCGTATTTGAAATTAAACTTTGAAATAAAGATAAATATGAAGATGAAGAAACAAGTGATAACGATGAAGACAAAAAAAGAAGGCAAAAGTTAAGATAAAGACGAAAATGGAGATAAAGGCGAAAATGGAGACAATGAGAAATACATAAGAATTAGGTTAACAGAGTTGAAATCGTATCGAATTATTCAAACTGATCAATGTTTACTGAGTTGTCGAAATTTATAGACACAGAAATTTACGGATAGTTATCGAGCTATAAAAACGAGTGGATTATCGAAATTTGTCAAGTTAAAGAAATGTATCAAACAATCGATATTTATTGAATTATCATTATTTATAGACTTAAATAAATTCATCGAGGTGTCGTAATGCATGGAGTCATGATCCAACTACACAAGATCTGACAAGATGGAGCAAAGTAAAAAAGTAATTTTCTGGCTGAAGTTTGTAATTTCGGCGCCATGTTATTTTCTGTGAAAAGTAAACAAAGAATATGAAGACGAAGCATAAAGAAAAAATGCAAGCAATGTTGTGCACATGTTTGTGCTAACCAATTTATTATTATTGTAGTATTTTTGCATCCAATCACCGCGCACTTCATTTTAATTACATTTGCACAAAAAATCACTGCAATAAACCACCGACAAAATACAGTATATTTTGCTTTGCTGCCTCTATGCTTAAGTGCACAT
>NW_016211761.1:0-1843 GCF_001687245.7 Rhagoletis zephyria
CCTTTCCCCGCTACTGTTAACTTTTACATATCATAAGAAATCCATTTTTGCTATATAACATAAAATAATCAATATTCTTCGTGTGTAAAACATTGATTATTTTATGTTATATAGCAAAAATGGATTTCTTATGATATGTATAAGTACATACATAATTAAACAAGTTTAAAACCCCCAAGTTTCTTGATGAAATAATAAAAAATTGTTTTGTGTTTTTGAAAATAATAGTTGGCCCTATTATGGTCGGCGACGTCAATGCCATTTTTTCAACAAAAAATAGCCCCCGTAGGACCAACTTCAGCTAAGCTGGCCACAGTATTTTTGAGGAAAGGTGTTCGCAAAAATTCCGTGATAAGCGTAGCTAGAGTTGGACTTACGAGGGCTATTTTTTTATGGAAAAATTACATCGACATTGACGTCGAAAACCACAATAGGGCCGAATGTGTTTTTTGTAATTTTAACATTTTCGCTATTAATTGTTTTCATAAATCATATATTGTGCAATTTAACACAATAATCCCACGTTTCCTGTCGAAAAATTGATTATTGAAAAAAATTACTACTTTACAGTTTATTTTATCCTCCAACTCGGCTTTGTTGTTAGTGTTTAGTTTTTGCTCTTAAAATGAATAAAAGTATGTCGAGCAAAAAAAAAACTACTCAAAAACACGAATTAGTTGTAGATTTCAGACCTTGTGTGGTAGATGTGGTAGATACTCGAAGAAGTGGCAGATCTACCACAATGTGGTAGAACTTCGATCAATGGTTGAAAAGCATTCGCTCTGATCGAGTTTGTATTTGTTTTACAGTTTTACTAGTTTTAGTCCGAGAAATCCGGGATTGAAGTTTAAAGTTTGCGACATAGGTATAACAATAAGACACCGTTGTGAATACCCAAATGTACATTTAAAATAATACATATTCTCTGGAAAATTATTAAAAATAAAAAAATATACATAATTTGCAAATATCATTTTGCTTTTCGTTTCTAATTAGNTTCGAAATCATACGACACATGAATTTCAAATATGGTGTGAAGGCATATCCATGGTAGGCTCTTATAGTAAGGCATAATGAGTTGATACAAGGGGGCCATAACTTCGGAACTGTAAGCCACATGCCTTTTAAATTAGGTGTGAAGATACACCTATGATAGATGTTTAAAATAAAATATCCATACCTATCTATCTTCTATCTATCTATCTTCTATATTATAATAAAACTGGGGGGCTACTCTGTAATGCGATGCGATAGGCAAATACGTCGTAAGTAATACGCTGTGGCTATTGCCTATCGCATCACATTACAGAGTAGCCCCCCTGTAGATTGTTTGTCTGTTTGAACTCACTAATCTCCGGCTCTACTGAATGGATTTTCATGGGGCTTTACCTGGTATATAGAGAGTGACCTTGGACGTAACCTAGGGTATAAAAAAATTAGACCTGACAAGGGGCGTTGCACCTCCCATAGGCGTGACATTTTTAATCAATCATAACTTCGGAATCATACGTCACTTGAATCTGAAATTGAAAAATGGTGCCGACAGATGGCGCCGGAGTTGAGATATTTGGAGACCCCGTCTTTATCGTATGACCAGGAGTAACGGGTATTAACTTTATAATAAAAAGAATACGGTAGGAATATCAATGATTAAGAAGAATACGGTAGAAATATCAATGACCCCGTTTGAACGGGAAAACTTTCATCCTTGGAACAGCAGGATTATAGAAGATTACGATTACTTTTGGCAAACCTTGCAATATGTACAGATATCTCACATGTGGAAATAAGAGTTCATAACATCGAAGAAGATTAGTACTTAACCCAAATGCTATCTCAGCGC
>NW_016211762.1:0-1843 GCF_001687245.7 Rhagoletis zephyria
AATCGTCAAAACGTAATGGTATACTTATTTTTGAAGCTCACTGTATATATTTTTCGAAATTGCTTTGCAAAAATACTTTGGACTCGGGGGCGTACAACGAACTTTTTTTCTAGTATGATCTGATGTACTACATCCGCATAGTAAAAAATACGTACATACATAAATACATGCATACATATATAAAAAATAAAAACTTATTTGAAAAATTTTAACCCCTTATATTATATTATGTTTCCCTTTTCTAGGAGGATTTTTCGGTTTAGTTCATCTTTAAAAAATTTTTACTTTTTTTAATCCATATTAGAATTCCCATACTTTTACATTTAAAATTCCTAACCACAAAACGTTAATGATCACTTTCGATTTCTAAAAATGGTAACAAAATTACCGCACTTTCAAGTGCAGTCTCATTTTGTCGTTGTTATTTTTTATCTACATACTTGTGTCATTAGACTGTTTGAGCGGCACATTTACTCGTAGAATTTTGTTGGTGATAAGGTGTGCGGCAATGCAAAAAGTATGAAAAAATCCAGCCATTAGGAATCCATTTGAGCGAAGCAAAAGTGTCAAGGTTCTGCTGCAGTGAGTTCATGCATGTTACATTACTTACGCAGTATATATCCAGCTTACCCAGTAGGCAATTATGTATCGTACACTTGATACATAAAATGTGTTTTCACTATTCCTTTTTACATACAAGCTTTTCTTTAACTCCCTCTGTATGTATGTTTTAGAGATGGGCGCGTGGGTGCGTTCACGCACGCTTACCTTGATGGTTTTGTAAATCACGCACCTGTTATATTTTTTTCAATCACATTCACGCACGCTAACGCACGCTTTTTCGCTCTAAGGAGCGGTGAGTCCATCCATGTATACACAGATGGCTCAAAGCTCCAGTGTAGGGTTGTATATTCCAACACCTGAGAATCTCCCTTAACTTTCGTCTTCAGGACCACGGACCACTGTAGCGTTCTTTAGGCGGAATTGACAGCAATCAACTAGGCCAAAAATCTGGTAAGGTGTGATATGATATCCCAAGCTGATATGTACATTTTCACTGACACCAAAGCCAAAATCAAATACCTCACGAAGCAGTCGACAACCTCCATGGCAGTCATGAAATGTCGTACACCTCTTAACGAGACGGCTAGTTTCCGGTACATTGCGACATTGAGAGGAATTGTAAGGCCAATGAGCTGGCGCGACTTGGCACCAAACTCCCGATTGATGATATGAACGATGACATTAGAATACCCTTACAAACTTGGCAACTACTTATTTCGGAGACGCTTGCTAACGTAGCGACGAAATCACGTGCAAAACTTTCAAGAACTTGCATGTGTAGTAACAGGACACTGCCTAGTTGGCAAGCTTTCCTATTGACTTGGCGTTCGATTGCATCACTTCTGTAGAGGTTGTGAAGATGAATAAAAGGAGGATATGATTCTTACTCTGTTCTACCAGTGTCCTGCTCTATTCAGGCTAACATTCTCCTCACAGGGAAGATAATTCGTCAATACCTTGGAGAACCTTAGAATTGTGGAAATCAGGTATATTCTAAAATTCCTGCGAAGTTCAAAATGGCTTTAGGAGGGGCTGGGAGTTTCTGACCCCATATGGGGCATCACAATGGGCCTCGAGGCTAAGTGTGTCTTATAGACGACAGTATATGTATTTCAATTGTCTTTCTAAAGACTTGTAGCTATCTTAGCCGCTTATCTAGCACAGTTTTGAAATTAGGCTAATTAAATTAAACACAACTGACTTCGAAGGAAATTGCGTTTTACTTACGACAAGACATATAACGGGTGATTTTTTTGAGGTTAGGATTTTCATGCATTAG
>NW_016211763.1:0-1842 GCF_001687245.7 Rhagoletis zephyria
ATTAAGCGCTATCAAGGGCTCGTGAACTATATTGAATTGACCAATCAATTGTTCCTTTCTTTTTGGCCAATCACATTTGGCATAGTGATTGCATTTGGCTCTATTATCCCAATGACAAAACAAACAAAAGCATTTAGTGTAGCCCGTTTGCATGACTGATAGTAGTGAGAGAACTTTAAAATCACAGTTTACGCGCCACCTGTGCTCTTCGTACTTGATGCAATCTAAGATTAATTGCATGGTTTCGTATGATTCCATTATTCCAACCGCATACAAGATGGGAACGGGTTTCTTGCTACTATCGAGATAGAGAAAGACTGCTTTCAAACTTCGCTTTGATGCGTCAATAAAGAGACGCCATTGTTCGGGTTTATAGTCAGTAATTCCCATTTCATTCATCAAACCTTCAACATCAATGCAATAAGCCTGAGTCCCATCTTCCGATAACTTGAAATATGGCATAAACGGATCTTCTCTATGTTTGTAGGCCGTTACTTTTACTCCTGGTGCTAAAACATTCACGCTTTTCAGTTCTGATGCCAAAATCATTGCGTTGTTATGGGAGAGATTTAATTTACGCACCATGCTGTTTAGGTGTTCTTGGGATATGAAGCACGGTAAATTGTTTTCAATCGGAACGTAATCAGATCCATCATCAAGTGGTAATGGCGTTGCCATAGACTGTTTGCAATCATAGACAGTTTCGAGTTCGGATGGATGATTTGGAACTTGTAATACATGACTATGTGCAACAGGTAAATAAGCGCTCGGTGCAACTTTGTAGACGACACAAGACCGATCTATTGAATTAAATACTTATGAGTATATGTACGTACATATACTATATGCATATATCGACGGCTGAGTGGAAGATCGACCTATCTCAGCTGCCAATTTAAGAACGCCCTATCCCTGCACATTTTCAATGTATTTTGAGATAGGGCGTTCTTCAACAAAATTCTGAGATAGGATATTTTTCAATAAAATTCTGAAATAGTACGTTCTTCAATCAAATTCTGAGTAGGGCGTTGTTGAAAAGTTTTCTGAGATAGTGCGTTTTCGAACTGGCTGCCGAGATAGGTAGATCTTCCACTACGCCATCGTAATCTAGAGGCCAAAATTAAGTTTATGTATTTGGCCGTTTAGTGATATCTTTGCCTCCCTACTGTGTTATTAGTAGCAAATGTATTTTTCCTTTAAACATTGTTGCAATTTTAAAAATCTCATGTTCAAAATCAAAAACACAGATTCTGGTTGAAAAATAGACACTTTTCAGTAATAGTTTTACACGCACTTTTAGAGTGAAATTTAGAAGTGATAAAGTGATCCTTCTTTTCTTTTTGGTTGAAATATTCTTGAATACACACATGAATATCGTTAAATCTACTAACTCTTGAAAAAGCCACCAATAAAGTTGCCCTTTAAAGCGTCACCCTGCGCTTTATTGATTGACATAGCAAATGCTACCTTTACCGAGAAATGTTTTCATACTATTGGAAGGGCATGACTTGAAAATTAATTTATGGGGTGGTAAATTCGACGGATTCAGGGAGTTCAAAAATTTTACAGGAGATAATTGATCGGTACTCACATATTGTTGAACAGAACCTGAACTCAGGTAAATCGTTTCTTCACCAAATAACAGATTAGAAATAATATGCTCATTAATTTTTGTGCAATCATCATTTTTTGGACATAAAATCGCTGATGAATAAAACTGGGGGGTGTAGTTTTCATTGAATACGGAAGTAATAATACCGTGTGAACTTCTAAATCGCCAATACCTGATTAGGGTAGCCCATCATGATCCTCATTTGCCCGCATATTTAGGATCAACTTATG
>NW_016211764.1:0-1842 GCF_001687245.7 Rhagoletis zephyria
AACCGGTAGAATTCTAGTTCACAACTAGTAGCTTTCCCTGCAGGGTACCCAACGGAGTACGTACTGACTACTATTTGTGTTATATAGATTCTTCTGATTATGGAGTGTTTAGACTTGTGTTTAGATTTTTAATCAGTATATATAAGTATCTAAATGCCTTTTTGTGCATATGTATATTTTTGCACTTTTTCCTATATAAGATTTATAGTGAAAATACTCACGTTTACAGACATAATTCAGTTAGCCAAAAACAGTTTGCACGTAAGTATGTGCTCCCCTGACAGCTGTGCCCCATCGCACCGAAAATTTCCCACTTGCTATGGATGTAGTATGTAGGTGTCTTTACCTCGAACACCTGTGTTGCCCTAAGTGCCACTAAGAGCATCCATTTTTTTATGGTTGTATTTTACACAAAAATCTGGGTTCGCAAATATGTCTCCTCTGTTTTTTTTTTNCATTGGTAGCCAGTTATTCAGCTGCTAGTAAAGCGGAAATTAATGTAAGCTCTAATGTATCCAGTTTGATTTTTTTCTTTCAAATACTAGAAGTATTAGTAACTTCGCAAATTGAACACTCTTGTACACACGGTATTGCGTAGGTGCAAAAATAAGAGGAGAAATAAAAAAAAAAAAATAAAAATTCAGTTGATAAAAAATTCAACAACTTACGGCGTCAACTGCGACGTCAGCTGCGGCGTCAACTTCGAACAAGGCGCCTAAAAGCAGATATTTGCTTGTCCTCTCACATTTGTTCAACTCAATATTCTATAATTGTTATATGCATGTATTGTTGTTTTTTGCTTTACCTGTCACTTACCTTTTGTGCGCTTGCTTTAGCTTCATGGATTTGTTTGTGCGTTGGCTCAGGTATTAACCTTACAAGTAGCAGGCTTCATGTTTTGGTGGTTTTTTTTTACACATATTCGCTTAAAATCAAAAGCATGTTGGCTTGTAGCTGTAATTTTGTCAACGTATCTGTTTCGACATGAAAAATGCGTTATTCAGGATCGCTGGGGGGGTTTCTTGCCCCACGCTATAATGTTTTTCTGATTTTTAAGTTCACGTCATCCATATTTGAACGAGTGACAGGCTGGTGAAGCCTTCGCTTTTTTCATTTTTATTTTATTTTATTGCAGTATTGCTTACTTAGTTTATTTTTTAAGTTAAGTTACGTTTGAAGGTTTTTTGCGAATTGGGTAGAAATGTTATATTATTTCCAACTTACTTGGCAACACAGAAAAAGCATTTGCTTACGCTTGAGCTGTTCCTGTAGCATACAACTTTATTTTCGATATTCTTTGCGATTCTTTTTTTTAACTTCATCGTTGGCATATAAAGCTTAGGGTAGTAAACGGATTCTCTTAATGAAATCTGATTAAAAAAATTCGTTATGTTAGCTTCCTGTTTCTGTTTTCAAATCGATTTCGAGCCTATAGTTGTTGCACTTGCACAGTGGTACATTCGTAGTCGAATTTTGAGAAAATTTACTGCTTGATTTGTTACAAAAATAAAGTTCGCCTATTGCAGTATCTGAAACAAAGATCTAGAATTCGTGTTGTTTCCCCTTTTAAAACTTACGGATACATACTTAAGATTCTTTAAAAAAAGAATTTACTAAATTTGTGTATCACTTAACTTGTATATTAGGGTGATCCTTAAAATATCAACAGCATGAGACACTACTTTATTTTTTTTACATATGTACAAAATAAATACAGCCACGAAAATTTCAAATTAAAAAAAAATGTTGGGTGGAAAAACTAATTTTTTCAAATCGCGAAAATTCGACACAATTTTTTACTTTGAGACCAGCTATAACTGAGCGAGGTTATGTTATTATTTG
>NW_016211765.1:0-1842 GCF_001687245.7 Rhagoletis zephyria
AAGAGTTCATCGTCGTCAAAATACGTCGTTAATATTGGGTTTCATTGGATGATGATGTGGGCAGGCGTCACAGTTTCAGGTAAAATTTCTTGCTTATGCCTTGGCGTTTAATTTTATGTTGGCACCGTTTGCATTGTATTTCCTGAAATAAGTACGCATTGGAAGTTAGTAAAAAGTAATGTATTGTCACAGATGCTACTTACCATGCTATGAGCACGCCCTTGCTCAACGAATTGGCCCTTTTACGCTCTTTCCTGGTTAGCGCTCTTCGATTCTCTGTAGTCTTTCTGGCATCGTATAGCTTCTATATTTGTTTCCTAGCCTTGGAGCTATGCACTATTTGCTGTGGCTTCAATTTCATTTGGAAATCTTACTCGTTCCATTTGCCAGCGCAACGGCGGCCACAGAATGCAATTTTTATTTGAACGCCCTACTCACTACCTGAAATAAAATAATAATATAAATAATGTAAAAGAAACACAAAATAAATTTACCGTCTTCTCGATTCAATAAATTGCCACCAGATTGTTTTATTTTAGTCTTTCAACTAAATTTTATGCTATATTTACTTTTTTTCGTCGAAATTGTATGCGATTTGACAGATCGCCAACAACAACTTTTATATTATGACGTAGATGCGCAGAACGAAAAATTTTTGCACCCCTATCGGCGCAATCTTTGTATTCTATCATTCTTGCTCGTGTATCACAAAATAATTATTAATTCAGAGAGATTAGCTACGCGAACGCAACTATCATCTCTCACCAAGTGCTATTGCACTTTACGTTTTATCCTCAAGGTACACCTTCGTGTAACACGTCACAACTATTAAAGCAGAGGGATAACCTGGCGTTGGGTAACTTGCCATCGAACTCAAAACCCCAAAAAAAAAAAAAAAAAGAAAGAAAGAGAAGGGGGAAAAGAGTGAAAGAGGAAACGAGAATAAAAACGAGAGGACCTGAGAAAACGTCAAAAATATGGACGCTGATACTCGTTGACAATGGATAATGCAACGCTTAGCGCTCCAATTTGGGGACGGCAGCAAGAAAAATGCGTTATTAACTATATTAAGTGTTGTATTTATTAGAAAGGGCAGAGAAATACCTTTAAATTGATATATAAATTTTAATAGTTAAGTTTAAGCACATCCGCTGAGAGTGAAATAAACAACTGTATAAATTTTTGCCTCTGACGATTTTTCATATAAAACGATATTTTTATTTAAAATGAAATGTTTGAATAAAAATCGTGTAATTACCATACAAACCAAGTACGACAGTCTATGTTCGGGTGGAGCCGAACATTAAATACCCGGCGCAAATATTAAATATATGTTTTTCACATTTCCGAAAGCTACCGCTACATGGTAAGCCCGGGTGTATCAATTTTGAGTAAATTAGCGTCCTTAAATTTCGAAATATTGAAGTTTCAAACATCTCTAAAATTTACCGTTATATTAAAAGCCGTAATTTTAGTCCGATTTCAATAATTTTGAACGTTTTACTTTTATGTGGCAAGCACAATAACCATACCGAGTTAGGTACAAATTAGTAAAACGGTTAGCGAGATACATATACAGGGTGTCCCAGAAGTAACGTGCCAAACTTTAGGGGAAGGTAGGTGGGGCGTGAGCTCCCTGATAAACAAAACATTTTCAGGTAAAAGTGTCACCGTTTTTGAAATATTTACATTGTTTCGAATTTAAAAAAAATCGTGCCTTTTCATGTGTTTTCTTTAACTGCAACTACAAACCGGGCAATACTTAGTAAATTTTTTATGTAAAATACTTCCAGATAGTTGCCTCTCCATACTCAAATGCAATGTAGTTAAAATATATTAAGG
>NW_016211766.1:0-1842 GCF_001687245.7 Rhagoletis zephyria
GTCATTGAGAGCAAAATCAAAGTGGAACAAAAGGCCAGGTAACCACTATGCAGCTTGGTAGACAAAGGATTGAAGCTAGCAGCAAAGAAGCGACAAAAATGGCATAGTTTATGTGTTCGATGGCAAAGCAAGAAGTGCACTAAGAATATATGAGGTAGAAACCCAGAGCAAAGCTTGTAATTGCTCGAATTGCCTGTTGAAACACTGTGGCTCTAAACGGTCGTGCTGCTGCTGCTGGCGTGCCGAAAACTATTCTACTCCATTTTGCTTGCTGCTGCTGCTGCTGGGTGCAGTTGGGTCCAGCCATCAATCCAATAGCAACAAAAATATGTAACACTAATGGTCGCATGAGCAAAATTGACAGTTGTGATTGTTTTGCTGCTCGAATCGGACTACCAATCCAATGCGAATTTCTGAAGCAGCTACAAACATACATACATACATATTTGTGCAGAGTAGAAAGGCTCCAGTTACCTGCCCATTATGAAATTTTTTCGTTCACTTGCTAGCTTTGTTATTTGCTCTTTTCATTTCTTGATTTTTTGCTCTTTTAAAGTTTGTTTTTCTTGCTTGCTAGTTTGCTGTGGCATTCGCTTGGTTATATTGATTTCATATCAGCAAAGTAAGATCAAAAGCAAAAAATTAAACAAAACGTCAATCAAGATGATATGCTGCAAATATGCCATGGTGCCATGTTGCACGTTCATTTTTCTTTTGTTGCCATGTGCTTTATGATTTTTGCCACAAAATCCCTTGTTGCAGTTACATTTTAGTTCGGTTTTCGTGCTGATTGCTCGTTTGTTGGCATTTGTTCATTTGTTTTGCCAACGCGCTGCAAAATTTGTTGTGTTAAAAATAAGAATGACGCCTGGTTAGGCAAGTTGCAATTGCAATTGGCTGTATTAGTCAATCGGCGATGCATGTGTAGCACGATTTAAAGGAATTCTTGAGCCACGCCTGCACATTATTGTAGCTTCAAAGTAAAAAGTTGAATAAAGTAATCAGCATAAATTGAAAAATACTTGCGCTGAATTGGCGTTTAGGGCTTTAAAAAGGATTATTATCGTAGTTTTGATAAAATATGTAAATTTTTCAAGCGTCTAAGCTACAACAACTAGCGCTGAATACAATTTTTCTGCGCTGAATAAGAACGGTAATACGATGGTATGCAATATGATGAAAACACAAGGGAAACTAAACTAAGGAACTTGCGCTGAATATCCTTTTGTGGTTTTAAGTTAACGTTTTGTCATTTTTTAATTATTACATAAAATTAGTTTTGTTTTCTTTAAAGCTTCTCAGTTTTAAAGAGTTTTTTTCCCCACCAAAAATGTTCGCTGAATTGTCTTTGAGCAAGAAAACCGAAAAAGTTTTGGAAACTTAGCATAAAGCACAATTAAGAGACAATATTTAGAAAACAAAATCTGCGCTGAATAACGTTTAGCGTTGCTGAATTGTGTTTGAGTCAGCTGAATAGCCAAATCTATTTGGTAGCCTTCTTTTAAAGCACACTTTAACGAAGCTGCGAAATTCGAAACCATTCAATGTATTCGCTTTCAAAGAAAACCATCAAAAAAGCGTCATTTTCTCGTAAATGAAAATCCTATTCGCTATAGTGGATCAACTTCTACTATACGTTTTAGTATTTTCACTATTTCTCGCGTGCTATTGTCATGCCTCATTCAATCGAGCACTTTCAATTTGCAAGCAATGTTGGAATTAATGTGGTATGCTTGTAGTTTGTAGTTATTTTATATTTCACAATAGCAAGTACACGATTTAAAGCACATCAGCTGAATAAAAAAAGTTTTGCCATGCGAACGATATTCGCTAATAAGCTTT
>NW_016211767.1:0-1842 GCF_001687245.7 Rhagoletis zephyria
AAAAAAAAAAACAGTCTCTGGCAATAAAAATTTATTCAATGTGCGCTTATGGATAATTGAATGTTGTTGCAAGAAAAAACGTCGCGAGTTCGAAATACATATCTACTATGTGTATATATATATATGTATATATATGTATATATGAATGAATTAAAAATTTAATGAAGCCCTCGTTAGTGGGATAAAATAACATGACGGATTTTCTAATAAATTTCACATTACATACATATGTATGTGGAAATATGTATGGCTTGGTTCACTCACATCATTACAACAATTCTTACATTTAAAGTACCTCAAGAAAACTTTATCCCCATAAAGGTCTTCACCACAGTTTTTTTACTGGATATAGGTAGGTCTAAACTTTAGACAGGAAGATGGTGAAATCTCGCGCACTATTTTTATTGTTAAATCCATAATATGGTTCGACGCGAAACTAAAACATTTCGTCTCTTTCTTTTGCATAATTCAGTCGGTCACACCAAGTGGTGATAACTACTTACATGTAGGTGGCATTTTGATAAATAGACTGCGGAAGTTTATGCAGAAAATGTAGCCTAAAAATATGTTCCACTTAACCATAAGCAAAAAAAAAAAATAAATTTGAATACGTTTTGTTTATAGTTATGTGGTACATAGTTTCAGTTTTATATTTTTACTAAGCTTCTATTAAAATGGCATCTTGAACTACACCCATGGCTAGTGAATTTGATAACAGTTATTTGGGAACCCAATAAATTATTGTTTTAAGTAGAAAATGGCCTAACTCGGTATAGGTTGTTTTTATCAAATTGCCAAAAGTATGTATGTGTGTTCTTTCGTGTTCAGCCCTTGATCCATAGTTTCACAAGCTCAAGCTACTGCGCTGTATTTTCAAGAAATTCGCCTATCTCGATGTCATTACAAAAGTTTTTTGTTTCGCTATCCTTCATCCAAGCAAGCTTGATTCCATTAAACATTGAATTTGCTGTGATTCTGACTTCCTTTTGATTCAACTTCACTGTCGCTTTTTAAGCTTGAGGGGCTTATCTGCGTATTCCGTTGTTTTTGCCCAACGTTCATTGAGTTGACAAGAGGCCGAACTGTCTGTCACGCCCTTGAGAACTTTAACTTCTGCTCCATTAATAGCAATCACTCTTGGCTGAAAAATGATGCAGCCTCAAAGCCCTGTTAATGTTGGTGGAAAGCTCCTGACAGAAGATCTACCCAATAAACCTTCCTGCAAGCTTCGACCCAGCCAACTGCTGCTTGTTGCATGGATCCATTTCAGAGACACAGTGATCTGTAGTAATCTGGTATGAAATCGAAACCTTCATTATACCTGAGTGGCTAAACACTAAGCTTGTTAGGCATCCAGCTTCCTTGAGCATGACTACAGCTCGCTTATAATGGTGTATTATTCTAAAAACTCGATCATTAAAAATGTGACGAGAAAAATTTCGTTTTAGCTGTTTTTTCTGGGACCCCCTAAAATCGATAAAATCAATTTAATTTTTAGTTATGAGATTCAGTTACTTTCTTAAAGATAAAGAAGTCGGATACTGGCGGAAGTAGCGCAAATCAAATTAGTCTAAAAAGCTGATACTTGCACCCCACCAGCGCTTCCCTGCAGGTTTTTATTACCTCAGTCGGTATACTGGTTGTGAATTTTGGATTTTATTTTCTTCTCATAAATATTAGCTTGAAAATTTCCAGATCGATCCAAAAATTAGCAACCCTTTTATTACTTTATCAACTCGTAATCCTGCACGTTCTCATTGAATTAGGGGTTGAAATCGATCATTTCTCGTTTAATTTTATTATAGCCTCTTTATTGATCAAATTAATTTCTTTATCGCCAAA
>NW_016211768.1:0-1245 GCF_001687245.7 Rhagoletis zephyria
TAAAATGTTTTATACTTCAATACAACTAATTAGCACTATTTTTGCAATTGGAAATGATCTTTAAAATATTTGTAGTGAAATATGTACTATAAGAGTTAAATGGAAACTATCTTGTATGTAAAAATATATTCCGATTTACTTCAAATAAATTATGTAAAATATTTTATATATGGATCTAATTTTAATAACAATATTTATTACTTTCATCTACATTGCTTTTATTGTAAGTTTTCACGAGTAGTTGCAGTTTTCTGCAATTGTCTCTGGCCGACTATACATGCTAAAGCTAAATAATTTCACAATTTGTACCCTATTAAACGTTTATATTTTAATAAGATGTGATCACTTACTTAAGAGTATATAATTTCCGATCAAACTATAGTACTGAATGCTTGAGAAACAATTATTTAAATCAAATGATCAATAGTGAACGCACTCGGAGCGAATTTTGGAACACGTAGCGAATTATGCATATTAAGACTAAACTTTCTCCATATTATACGTTTATATTTTAATATAATATGATTAATTACTGAAGATAATAACTCCGATCAAACTATAGTATTAATTGTTTGACAAACTATTTAAATCAAACGATCAACAGTGAACGCGCACGGAGCGAATTTTGGAACACTTCATAAAATATTAAAGAGGAAGTAAATTATTTGGTAGAGATCAATTTATTTAACAAAGCGTGATTGAATTTGACCTTGCTATCAGAAGAACCAGGCTGTAAAGTCAAATTGAAAAAAATTTGTATGAATTTTGAATCGTTTGTTTATATTTTTCTACATAATAGAAGATAAAAATAGAGCCGCACTGAGTTGTCACTAACACCTTGGGCCGTATGCATAAAAACTAAGCAATTACTTTTTCTCAGATTTTCATACCTTTCACTTAAATTTATTTGAAAAAATTTAGTGAAAGGTCTGAAATTTTAAGAAAAAGCATTTGCTTAGGTTTTAGGCATACGGCCCCTTGTTTAATACACCCATGATACAAATATTTAAAGGTAAAACCGCTTGCTCATTTCGTCGGCCATCATTTATTTTTTGAATTTGTCAATTTTATAAAATTGAAATTTTGAGAGCAACTCAAATGCCAAATAAAAGTAAAACAAAAAACAAATAGATGAAAATATTGAAATTTTCATTTAATCGAGACTGAAAATGAGAATGTATTTATGAGATTGAAAATTTGAAAACATTTTTGTAATGTTAGCAAACTTTAAAAATGTTCAGGCTG
>NW_016211768.1:1309-1585 GCF_001687245.7 Rhagoletis zephyria
CCTTCAGATTTTTGTATCATGAATACACCTTGGTCGAGATATCACGAACAAGTTTTCCTTTATTTATTTTTACTTAAAATCCTTAAATATGTATCTAGATTTTTTTCTGTAGAATACGTAAAAAAAAACGATTAAAAAAAAGGGAGGACAGTCGGATCTACGTAACCAGAACGACCTGAATGCGCATTGAAGTCGGTTGTATTTTTTGCTTAAAACTATTTGTTATTATTGAGATAGTTTCGCTACTATTTAGAGATTTCTCGACATACTTTTTCA
>NW_016211768.1:1648-1842 GCF_001687245.7 Rhagoletis zephyria
ATTTTTTGGTTCCGTTGATTATTTTATTGCATGCCTTAAACTTTTTTACTTTAAGTTATAATGTTGTCAAGCACTTTAGCTAGGTGCGAGAAATTTAGCATATGCGTGTAAGAGCATAGAGTAGGTATACGGCTGTGCTGCCGCAATTCTCCAACATCTTGTCAAAGGAGAAAACATATTGGTGGCGGAATCCA
>NW_016211769.1:0-1842 GCF_001687245.7 Rhagoletis zephyria
TACAAAACCAACAAATCTCGCTTATACCTCCGAAATCATGTATCCCGGAAGATACTTTTATTGCTCACTTGGGAGATCTCCCATTATACTCCAAAGTGAGTAATACAGGAGTGCAAAACCGACTAATCTCGCTTATTGCTCCCAAATCATGCCTCAGGGAGCATTCTTTAATTGCTAGCTTAGGAGATGTCCCTATTGACTCCTAAACGAGTAATAAGGGAGTAAAAAGTCCACAAATCTCTCTTATTGATCCGAAATCAGGTCAAGGGGAGTACTCTTTTATTCCTCACTTAGGGAGATCTCCATTCAAGTTCTAGTGNGACCCTAGGGTTGCGTCTAATTCAAATATGAAATATGTACACACGTGTATATAATTTATGTATATGTATATTTATGTAATATATGTATGTTTATATACACATATATAGTATATATAATAACCTTTATATACTATTCGTATACGATTCCTGCATTTTTAGAGTGATAAATATTAGTCAAAACGAGGATTATTGCGTTTAAAAAGTAAAATATAAAAATGCGAATATCTCGAAAAAAGGATCAGCCACGATTTTGATCCCGATGGATTTTAAGCCTACAAATGATGTAGACACACTTTTATAAAACTTAAGACTGGTTCAAAAGGGAAAAAGGGGCGTGGCACCTCTCATACAAACCGGATATTTTATACTGCATATTTCTGGAAGTGTTCATGGTAGAGTACTCGAAGATGGCATGGAGATATATGAAATCAATCCCATACTTTTAAGGAAATTTGGGGCCATTTTAAAAGGGGGCGTAGTGCCTTTCAAACGCACTGAAGCTATTACATATCTTTGTAGGCATATACGGTTTCGCTAGGTTATTTAAGATGGCAATGGAAATATGCCTTCCGACAACCACCAAGCCGTAATATTAGAAGATAAATGCGTCACTGAAAATCATGAACGCGAACTGTTGGTGAAAATGTTGGACCAAAATGTTTCAATACAAAAAATTTATTTTGGGCGGCACGAAGTTCGCCGGCTCTTCTAGTATAAGTATATTTATTTTTATTTCTATATTTTGTCTAGTCACTCAGGCACTCATAAGCGTGTTATCCGCAAAGAAAACAAAAAGAATAGAAAACAGTAGAATAGATTAAATTTGGAATGCGTAGGTACTTCCTATTTTTAGCGGGATATTCCCGCGATTAGATACAAAGATACAGAATGGTCAATGTGACCTTGGACTTTTAGATGTACTTTGATCATCAATATTTGTAAATATGTGAAGGCGCCTTGTTGTTTATTTAGGTTTAAATTATATCTGCATAACACAATGGAAGTGTATGCGCAGCAGTATAGTTAGGTATTTAGATTTAAGTCATTTTGTAAAAGTAAAGATCGCTACTTTATAGCGTATGATTTTCTAAGGGAAATTAGATAGGATCACTTCGATCGGGTATGCAAAACCTCGTATATGCCCATATATATAATTACAATAAAGCAGAGGGCGGTTATAACCTAATAACAAAAGGATATTTCAACCAAAGCTCGTAATCTGCTGTTTATATGTAATCTACAAAAATTGCGATAAGACCATCGTTAGTATTTAAAACTTTATTCCACTCTATATGCCTTACAGATGAATAATAATGTACACGCTATTATGATAATGATGAAATCAAAGCCAAGCTGCGACGCGAAAAATTGTGCATGATTCGATGCACACCTCAAGTATTGCAAAATTTCAAGCAAATCGAATAGTCAGGTTCTGAGTTTATCGTGGACAACAACGTGCCACAAGAATTATATATACATTATTATTATTATTATTATTAGTACGTCGGGTATACTCGCGCTG
>NW_016211770.1:0-1842 GCF_001687245.7 Rhagoletis zephyria
CCCGTCAAAATGGGTACTTTGCGTACGTTCCGCTCAAACATAAAACTGAGTAGAATGTGCGTGTTTTCATAGAGAGCATCAGATTGGCAACCCTTGCGTCGATGGAACCAACGAACGTTGGCTAACCAACAACTTTGGACGCAAGTAAGTCCGGTAATGCTGATAGCTGTATAAAGTTCCGTTAACACATGACAAGACAATTGAGAATATAAATTATCTGCGAAAAGTAAAAGACAGTGGCGAAGACAATATATTAGAAAGAAAGTGTGAACGTTTTGCTAATTTATCTGTAAAATTTACTTGTGTGAACCACAAGCACGTGGCCATAAAGAACAGCTGATTTTTGTTTGCAGGCGCAATGCCTTCATTACGGCATATATCTACGTACGTACGCCATTTCCTTCGACCTTTCCGGTATTGAAGTACAAGTACTCATTCTGTCGGGGCTATAATACAGGTCAATTCCTTGTTCGGAATATCATCCAAGCCCGGGGACTTCCTGTCTCCAAGCTTCTCTGCTGCAGTCACGACTTCTACCGGCGTAACTTCAACTTCTCGCCTATATTTATTAGTTTTCTCGGCTTGTCAACTGTGTTGCGGTAAGGAAACAGGGTCCGAACAATTTTATTGAGAAGATCTGGCCATTTTTCCTGTGGAGTAGTTGAACTTTTGGACATTACCACCTTGTAGTCGCCGCCCCATTAATTTTTTTCCGCTTCGTCGCGTAACGTCTTGAATGAGGCTTGTTTGCTCCTCCGAATCTCCTTTTTAGTTATTTTCGGAGATTTTTATACACTGCTTGCCTCCTATCGTCACCGGGAAGCCTCCGTAGTCTTTGGATTCGGCATCTTTCTTTCAGATATTTGGCACTTAGATCGCGTGTGTTGTCGTTCCACCAATGTACTTTTCTGCGGCATGTTTCGCCACCTCTCCT
This sequence comes from Rhagoletis zephyria, assembly GCF_001687245.7. Classification (NCBI taxonomy): domain Eukaryota; kingdom Metazoa; phylum Arthropoda; class Insecta; order Diptera; family Tephritidae; genus Rhagoletis; species Rhagoletis zephyria. The sequence goes on from NW_016211770.1 coordinate 935, forward strand.
TGACATAGCTGCGCCTGCAGGCTGTAACGAGATGTGCCCTGAGGTTAGTAGCTGCTTCTGTTTTTCCTCTCTGGCCTGGTTTAGAGCTTCCGTCCTGACCAAACTAAAAAATTTCTGTCAAGTGTCGCTTGTTTCCAAACAGGTAACTGTTTGCTGCTCCCTTTAGGATTCGCGTCCCGGTTTTATTTTCCCTCTACTAAGTCAACAATAATGGTTGGTGTGTGTAGTGTTCGCTGACCTTCCATTTAACGAGTTAATTAATTCTGAACGTGAGGTGGATGATAGACTCTTCACTGTTCCGGCGGGAATTGATGATTCCTTCACAATTAGCCAGCGCTAAATCCAGCGAGCCAAAGGTTTGAAGTAGAGCTGTGTTTTACGACTACCCCACCTTGTCGCCCCAGCATTTAAATCTCCTGCCATAATTATTTAGTGCCTGGGTATTGCAGTTTTCACTACCTTATCCAGGAGCTCTTGGAATTCCTGGTGAGTCCAGCTTGGAGGTGCAAACCGACTACATATGTGACATCCTTTGGTTTGAAGCCACACAAAGTTCTTACGCCCACTGGCTGGCTATGCTTTCTGGAATGGGTGCGTAGCGCACGTCCATCCTCCCACTCGACGTGTTATATCTATAGCCCAAGTACTTCCCGTAGAATTTTTGTAGTTTTCTGAAATTATGGATGCGTCTATTTAAGCCAGTCCTGGGCTGCCTCGCAAAGATTCTGGTTGATCTGAATAAGTCTCGTACTGAATCTTTAATAACCGCTTGTCTGCAAGCAGAATACCTAGTACTTCCTGTTATATGGCCGCTTTGCATGCTTTGCAGGGAAATGTTGGTGTTTTGGTGCAATCCTTAGCTGTATGCCCTTCCAAACCACACCTTCTGCATTGTTTTGATCTATCCT
>NW_016211771.1:0-1842 GCF_001687245.7 Rhagoletis zephyria
CCTAGATTCAGGTGTGTGATTTTCTTATGTTTTAGAGTGTAGAAATTTACTCAAGGAATAATACATATTTTAAACTTAACGACATATTAATGTTTGCGTATCATTCTAAACGCATTCGAATTTTTGCACATATGGGCATCGCCAGGATCGAACATCTACATTTTAATGTAGTTGATTGATTATTCCTTACTAATACATATGTATGTGTAAACTAAATGATTCCATTTGAAAAGACAATCTTAAGTAATAGCCAAATATAAATTTAGCTTAGTAAGTAGAGTGGAGTACTACTTTCGGTTCAATAGAGCGTTCTTCAAAGTTCAGCGTTCGTGAAAAGTTTTCTGATATAGGACGTTTTCGAACCGAGATAGGTCGATCTTCCACTCAGGTGTTGTTACTACGAAGATATGTAGGACAGGCGTATGAAAAATAAATAAATCTGAAGTAAATACATATCGACTGCTGAGTGGAAGATCGACCTATCTCGGCAGCCAGTTCCAAAACGCCCTATCTCAAAAAACTGTTCAAGAATGCCCTATTTCAGAATTTTATTGAAAAACACTCTATCTCAGAATTTGGTTGAAGAACGCCCTATTTAAGAAATCGATTCAAAAATGCCCCGCCTCCAAAAAAAAAATATTAAAAAAATTGTGTATAAATATTTTTACTACTGGGCAAAGAATTTGGTTTTCAGTTGCCTTTTCTTACCAATTGCACCAATAATTTTAAATTGAGAATGATAGAGTAAGGGAAATAAAGAAGACTATCGATAGAGGCTAGAGAAATGTATAATGCATATTTAATATAATTTTATACCGAAAAACTCTCAGTAGCTCAGCAGCAAACAAATTTTGGAGAAAGTGTTGTTCAAAGCGCAGTTCAAAGGTATTATAATACGAATATTTCACGACACTTCCTCTTTGAATGTATTATGACAGCATATTACTATATCCGGGAAGTTTATGTTTGACAGCATAGAAAGAGAAAGAGAAAGAGAAAGAGAAAGAGAAAGAGAAAGAGAAAGAAATTAATTAATCCCAACGGTCTTACCTTCTTTTCCTGTCCAACCGACGCAAGAAGCGCAGTCCGCATGACGTACGGAATTTTTTTTTTCATTAGGCTTAAAACAAACACAAGGACAAAGGCAACGACAAGCCGAAGTCAAAGTCAAATAAAAAGACGAAGAGAAAGACAAAGCATAATATAAGAAGAAAGCGGTATACATGAATACGCAAGCAAGCACAGATATTGTTAAAGATAAAGAAAAGTATAGAGATATGTAGAGATGAAAATGAAAAGTCAAATGTAAAGAAAAAACTGATGATTAAGATGTTTTATACCACGCCAATCACCTGACTCCATCTCACCCCGCCTCTACTCAACTAACCCCAACTCACCTAACCTCATCGCAATTCACCTGACCTTATCTCACCTCAACTCACCTTAGCTTACATCACCTCATCTCACCTCACCTCTCCTATCTTTATCTCACGTCTTCTCATCTTAACCAATAGTTAATATTGTAGATATGGAGGGTCAGTCGATCGCAAGTAATACTTTAACTAAGCTGGTTATTATAAAAAATAAAAATAAGGCNATTTTGAGATGACACAAAGGAAAACTCCGAAACACGTACACTCAATTTTGTGTCGTAGATTACGGCTATTTAAATATACTGTTATTTTAGATCAGTTAATTTTCACAAGGTATTTTCATTTTAACTCAAACTCTAGCAGGGAAAAAATTTTAAAAATAAAAGTTTTTTTGCAAATTCTCTTGATTTGTGTTAAAGCCTGTTCCTTTACAAAAATATCAATCTCTCAACGAAGAAAATTTATTGCT
>NW_016211773.1:0-1842 GCF_001687245.7 Rhagoletis zephyria
TTCTTGCGGAAGCGCTGTGATTGTATGTTCATATTTTGTAGTATCTTGTATAATGTTTTTCATGTTAAATTGCATTTCTATATGCAAATTAGTTGAACTCGGATTCGGTATTTAAATATATTTTATTTAATATTCGAGCACGACTCAAGTTACATATGAGAATTGTAATGTTAAATTTACAGCGATGCGACTCGCCTTTCATACGTCCACTTTTGTAATGCTTGATCGCTGACCGTCAAACTCCCATTGCCCGCAATTGCTGTTGCCTTTGCAATCTTTAGCGCGCATGTCCCAACAACTATGCCAGCACCCACAACTGGTTTTTGTTATTCTCACCTTCAACTGACCTATGCTATTCTTGCAAAGGTATCGGTCGCTTTGTGCGTGCGTATCACGGTTATTGTGTGATGATCTTCATTATCGCTTCATAATCATTAATGATCTTCATAATTGCTGGCACTATGAACAATAGGCAACGGTATGGGCAATTTGTTTGTTTGCTGTTTTATTAGTGCAAAGATATTGCACTTGCATTCAACTATTGGTGTTGCTAGGCGCATTGGAACTTCTACCGCCCAACCCAGCATTCAATCTGATGCGTTGACTTAACCCAGCATACAAAAGCAAGTAAAAGGTTGATCGGTCAGAAGGGATACCTTAACTACCCCCGTTGTTAAGATTGCACGTCCTCGGGTAGAAGCAAAAATTTTCTGTACTGTCGTTTGAAGTACAACTTGATTTTCATGAACGATCCTTGGCGTAGTCGCATTAAATTTGCAGAAATATTAAATTAATAATGCTAATTACAATTTGAATATTTTGGTCGCTTGGTCCCTTCGCACTCACTTGGTACACACGCACTGATTTCCGTTTAAAGGAAACACTTGGGTTTGAATTTTAAAAGGTTTACAATATTCAGCTTTATTTACAAGCTTTTCAAAAGTTATAAAGCTTAGCGCAAATTTCTTTTTATTTTGATTGAACACATATATAAACCTAGCGTTGGCTTATTTGAAGTAATTTGCACAATCCTTTAGAAGGGGCGCGTGCGCGATGTCCGACGTTAATAGCTGAACTGACTTTGGCATAATTTGGCACAATGATGGTAGGGGGCCGTGCGCGCTCGGTAATTATTTTCGGAGTTGACGTAGGTCAACTGCCAAACTGCTGCGGCCAAGGATTGCGCGCACGGCCGTCGGATTGCGCTTTAAGCGGCGGCTTAAACATAATTAATTCAGAGTGCCTACTTACAAAATTAACATATCATCGATTTCAAATACTTATTTTTTTAGAATGTTAAGTTCTTGTTTGAATAGCTTTAATATTACTTAGAAAAAGATATGATCATTCAAACCATGAAAAAAATGGACTTGTTTTGTACGATTATTGCGTCAACCCTGATAGTNGCGGTAGGCCGTTTGCAGGCCTTGGGGGGTGCGAGCGATCGTCCTTTGGGCGGTCTTTTTGCGCGGTGGTTGCGGCGCCTGCCTTCCGCGGTTGTGCGTATTCTTCTGCGCCTTCCTCTTCGGCGGTGCGCGCCGCTTTACGCTCGTTGGGGCCTTTGTGGCCGCTGCGGGCCGGTTGGCCTTCTGCTTCCGTTGGCCAGTGCGCGCGGGCCTGTTAGCTGCCACATGCAGCAGCGTATGGTGCGCTAAGCCGCAAACCTTGCAGCTGCCTGGAGAATCGCACTCGCCGGTTGTGTGGGTGAGCGCAAGGCAGTTGACACAATACCCTTGCGCCCGGGATACTGCCAATCGNGGCCGTTGGAGCCAGGGGCATGCCTTCCGCGATGTCATGGTGTCTTCAATCTGGAAGTAGAAGCAAAGGCAGAGAAACGAGGAG
>NW_016211774.1:0-1842 GCF_001687245.7 Rhagoletis zephyria
ATATTCGTTTTTGTCCTTTTTTTAAATCGAACATAGTGCGACGCCTTTAGCCATTATATGTATGTCTCACCTGTAAGTTATCCCTCACTTCACGAAATCCTGACTACGCCACTGGGGTGACACTACCTGATAAGCAAATAACGGATGTTTGGAGTGGTTCATGCATGAACTTAGCCCGTTGACTAGACTCGTACACATAAAAATTCATTAATGGATATGCTTGTATTTTATGTATGTATTTATCACTTAGGCTTCACTCGTCAACTGGTGGGGGTTCTTTCAACTTGAATAAAATTATAATTGGCTGTGCATAACAGAAAGAAATGAGAAAACTACAACAATACATACATACGTAAAAGTTTTGCATGCGGACACTTTTTGCTATCAAACTTATGCCGATGTCATTTCTACTAAAAAATTCAACTTTCTTCTTGCCCTCTACGCACAAACAATAAGAAAAGGGCGATGAGAAGACAGGATTTTTTGTAGAAACGAAATCGCCATTAATTTTTATAAAGTTCCTTGATTTCATAATTTTTCACGCACTTACGCGTTTGTTATTGGATGAGCTCGTATGCATGAATATATTCGATGAACCTTAATAAAATCCATTGTTTAACATTTTTAAAGAAAGTTTTAAAAAATTTGCAATATTTAGTTAACCTTTTTAAACTTAAAATAAAAGGCAAACAGATCCATAATGATAATAATTAAGGGTTTATAAACCAAAATTATTAATTTTAGGTAGAGGCCTATACATCTTCTATTACAACTATATGCATTCATAAAGGACTACCCTATATTTGAATAAAGCCATATATGTATGAATACGAAATCTCCGGTATTTCACTAACTGAGGACGCTTATATAATCCAAGCTAATTTTTACAACAACCTCTTTACCATAAATAAGGGTATTATAGATATTTGAAAAATGGGCGTGGCATCGCCCACTTATGAATACAAAAGTTTATCTCGGCAGGCGCTTCACCGATTTCTACCAAACTCGGTTTAATTATTTGATTAAGTCTAATTAAATCTAAAATGTTTGAAATCGGGGAAAAACACTCTTGCTTGCCGTGCAGTTTACAGAAAGGTGGAAAAAACAATGTACATGCGTCGGGTATATAGTAGGCGGTTTCACCCGAAGTTATAGCCCTTTACTTGTTTAAATTTAAATTTAAAGATTTCTATATTGCGTTCTTGTCACTTAAAGATGAAATTCACAGATGAAATATATTTATCGAGGGCTTATATTCAGTATCCACTATCTGCAATTTTCATAAAAACTTCCTTGTGATATTAGAACACATCTAGGACTTACCTTTCGTCACTGATGTGAATTCTAACTTTGCAATTTAATAGTTAACTCTTCTGTCAAGTGTTATACAAGGATCCGCATTAATGTCACCGATGAGAGTTAAGTCTTAGGTGGATTTTTATATCAGAATTTAATTTTTGTGAAAAGTACAGATAGAGGGTATTGAATATAAGCCCTCAATATGTACACACTTAGTTAAAGCCATATTTTTGCTAAGTGCTTATTTGGAGTGAGTCTTGATGTTGCCAGACAAATTGTAGGGCTTCTGCAGTTCTAAAACAATAAATACATAAAATATTGGAATTTTGTTGCCATTGAATTAAAAACAATAAATGTATATTTTTTAACTGAATGCATTCAGTTATTTAATTGAAAAAAGTGGATATTATAGGTAAAAAAACCCCTCGATTTCTCAATATCACGAATTAGGCGCACAACATAAATTCGTTATATTAAACGTCCACTGCTTTTGGACATATATTTATACCCGAGCGCACTTGTGCACAAGGGTATATTAATTTT
>NW_016211775.1:0-1842 GCF_001687245.7 Rhagoletis zephyria
CACCACAAATTTAAGTGAAAAATGTTTTTTTTTCTTTCCTGTCAGTTTTTATGTTTAATAAAAAAAAAAACTATTTCACTTACAGTCAATCAATTAAGTTTAGGTACAGTCATTTTTTTTGCAATATTTTTTTTTTGCAAATTTTTTATAAAATTATGGTGAATTCTACAACATAAACCCCAAAAATCTGAGCTCAAAACCTTGTGCAAAATTACAGAATATTCTGCAAATTTTCATAAAAATATTGCTCTTTTTAATTACTCTCTTTTGTAAAAAGTGAAGTATGCAGTTTTTAGCCCATTCAATTTTAGTATAATAAAGTGCAACTTTCAGGTAGTTAGGACTTACCAATGATTTAAAATTTTTTTTTTGTTGAAGGTTTCGCTCATTTTCTCCACATAAAAAAAATTGATTTTGAGGTGTTGGTCATAGATTTAACCATATTTTTATAAAATAATGCGAAGAATAAAATAGTTAAAAAAGAGTTGCCCGTATTGCAAAAAAATCGCTGTACCAAAACTTTATTGATTGACTGTATATTTACGGTGACCTTATTTCGAAGGACGTCTGGACGATATCGTGTTGAGATTATTTTGCTTCATGAAAACAAAAAACTGTTTGATCGTTTGTGCGATGCCGTCAANTCTCAAGTCCTTTGACGTATTTTGGAACGATCTTCCGTCATCTGTCATTTCGATAGAAAAATGACAGTGATGAGCAAATAAGTCAAACATGTCAGAGGCTTTCACCATTGGTTAGGTTAGCTTACTTTGACTGTCAGTCTCCATTGGGAATTAGAACTAGTGTGACCTGATGTGTGCCCATCTACTTTCCCGTATAAAGGATTCACCTATTTTCTCATACACTGTAGATAAGGCTGTAAATACTCTAGGATTATTAATCCGTTTGGGAAATCATAAATGGCATGTTTCAGGGCAGTGGAAAGACTGCGGTAGAAGTCATTAGAATATAAGCCTTTACGATCTCCATATATTCCGACTGAACAGTGCCCGTTCGTAAAACCAGCCCAGTTGTAGTTGTCTTGTTCAATAAAAACAAACCTATATAGAATATTAGTGTACAAATTTAGCTTCTCTCCAGGTCAGGTAAGAGTTTTTCCTAGCTTAATTTCCGCAAGAGTGGAATTTATCGCAGAAAGAGCCCGAGGAGTGTTGATGAAATACGAGCTGAGGTGTTTAAACTCAGCGAAAGTCGGGAAACTGAGAAAGAAATGCGTCCTTTAAAAATAGTTCCGGCGGTAGGGGTCCGTGACGATATTAAGTCGCACCGCTTGGGTTTCGAATGGACAGTGTCCGGTCAGTTCAAATGTAAGAATTGAGAGCTAAGGCTTAGCGAGCTACATACGCTTCATTGACCGCCGATGGCCAATCGACGGCCAGAAAGACTTTGTAACTTTGCATGCCGTGGTTTTTGGCCAGTGCTTGCTGAGCCGGCTTTAATCCCATCTGTCCAGGAGTAGTCCATAAGTTGCAGAAAGAGCTCCAATGCATGCTCCCTGTGCGCACCTCAGGGTTACTGTGCCTTTCCAATTCATCAGCCCTGGAATTTCCAGCGATTCACCTGTGATCTGGGACCCAAATGTACTTTTACATTCCGAGGCGATTAAAACCGCGATCAGGTATTCCTCTACCAGTCGCTTGGCTGTAAAGGACCTTTACTAAAGGTGGATATTTACCCTTCTAAGCGGATGTTGTCTCTTTTATGGCCGCCAAACTTTATCTGAAAAACGCTTCAAAAATCCGACAGCCGACAGCGAGTTACTAAGAGTTTATGGTCTATTGGTGAGAATATTTATTGTACCTCTATTGCCAAGGTTGCTAT
>NW_016211776.1:0-1842 GCF_001687245.7 Rhagoletis zephyria
AGACGCGGTCAAAAAATAGTCCACATCAAAGCATTAAATAAATGCAAGTAGTCGTGTCGGTATAAAAGTATTTATGTACATATGTTTCTGACATGAAATGCATACAAATGTACATATCAGCAGCAACATATGTATGTGCTATGCACGTAGACATATATGTAACCATACTCTACGTGAATATGGGATTCGTATGTATAAAGGCTATTATACCAGGAAAAGTATCCCTGCAGAAAAAAATTTAACAATTGATGATCAATTGATAAAAAATAGCCCACTTGTAGTTAACTGTTTTGCGTGATTTCGACAAAATATACAACTTTTAGTTTTAAAGTTGGGCAAATGCGTACAACTTTTAGTTAACTACAAAGAGCTAGCATGAAACTAGTTGAAAAATAATGCAGGAGTCATGCAGACAGGAGCGGCGGAAGACGTGGTTATGGTGAGTAGAACTACCCACCTGAAAATTTGAAAGGTGGGTAATTACCCAGCTGAAAATTTCTTAGAAGAAAAATAAGTCCAATTTACTTTAGTGTGCAACAAGCACTTAGCAATACTTGTTAAGGCAATTCTCTATTTACAACGCTTTACAATACTTACTTGGTAACTTCAAATTTACTCAAAGCTTGCTTGTTCACAACTTAAATTGTAGCTTTTTGTTTTACACATGAGCTTATATAAAGGTATATAAAGGCGAAAATTCTCTAAATGAAAGTCTGTGGGACCTAAAAGTGCGCAAAATGGAAAAGTATCAGATGCAATGTGTAATCAGCCCAAACTGACAGAATGCACCTAAATGTTGCATGTTGCTAGGTGCGCCTGCTATTACTTTGGCGATTTTTAGCGATCAAAATTAGCGATAGCGAATGCTAGAATCCGGGCGCAGGACGCATTTAAATTTTTCCGAAATTTGATTAAATGATAATTGCCATAGTATGTATGAAAAGTAAATGTATTATACACGAAACAATACGTTTTTCTAACGAACCCTGTTAACCTTCTCAATAGCGATTTGTATTCGGTACAGATTTAAAAAGTATCCAATACTCTTGATACTCGGTAACGAAACATTTAGGTTTCAAATAAAAGCGTCATAGGCCAAAAATATGGAAAAAACGGTTCAGGGGAAGGAGACTCGCCTATCAAAACCCTAATGTAGGAGCCAATAGAGCTTATAATACTGATCCAAATAAAAGATGCCATAATGCAGAGAAAATCTTACTTGTTTGAATCATTTTGGTTCCAGCTGAAACGGACGATATAATTTTTGTAAGCCTGGGGGTAGCTTCTGTAACCAGTTAGTAACCATTTTGGAATTGGTATCGGTTTTGTTGGCGTATGATATGAAATATTTTTACATCAACAAGTGTCGATACCAAACTTGTCGCTAACTGGTTACAGAATCTCCCCCCTAAAAAGCTTCTTCATCCGTCAAAGCATTTTCTTGGGCCTTCTATCGACTAAGGTTAAAACTGATATAATAATATTTCTCTGTTGCGATAAGTTCAAGTGTTTTAGCCGATATCATATAAATTAGTAATGAAAGTTTTTTCTAAACTTAAAATGCATATAAGGCGAAGATTTAATGTAAAGAATCGTCATCGGGTACCGAAAAAGAAGTATTGGGTACCGAAATCTTTTTTAAGTATTGGGTACCGATAATTCAGCACATCACTACTTCTCAATTATATCAACAACCTATTTTCTTTGCCTGTATACTCTTGCCATCAGCAGAACTACCCACCCGGGCACAGGACGTTTAGCAGCCCCTGCATTCGGACGTAATCGGGGGTTAGTTTTTTTAACAAGTTTCTTTTTAAATAGCCCCATACAAATTTTAATCTG
>NW_016211777.1:0-1842 GCF_001687245.7 Rhagoletis zephyria
CGACGGTTCAAAGATGGACGTCGAGAGTACTAGGGCAGATGAATTTAGATCAATATTCAGGAACAGTCTGGTAGGTCTAGTTAGGTGATTATGGTACGCAGCATCAATCAGCCATGACTTTGCCATGAAAAGGCTAATGAACAACGAAATCTCTGGGTAAAGCCTCTTTGGCCGATTTTATATCGCTGTTCGCGCGTTGGAATACCATCAGCCTTGTCTGTAGTATATCGTCAGTGATACTGAAATACGGTCTATGTCTATTAGTACCCTTGAGACTTAGGTCATCTCTTACTTGCACCGGAGTGCATCTGCAAATCGTTACACGCTAATAAACATATGACAAAACTGGCTACCCTTGGCTGATGAAGATGAACGATTGCCAGAAGTGATAAGAAACAGATAACAGATCAATTAAGCACCAGAGGAGTGACATAGAACGTTTTGCAGCATCACCGACGATATATAGAGAATGGTTAGACAAAAGGCATTGGATATGAATAAAGTTAGCAAAATTATTTACTAAAACGAAGTGTTTTTTTGAATGCAGCTATGAAGGCCTGCACAAACAGACGCGGTACGTTACAGGGCGATATAATCCCGTGCCATACCAGTTTGAAACGCATTCGTCTTTCTAAATTTATATTTATTAGTGGAACTCTTTTTTAATTCATTTAAGTTTAAGTTGCCGTTATTATTTATTTTTAATATAAGTCTAGTATTAATAATTTTTTAATATAATGTGGTAAATAGAACTCTAGCTCTTAATGACAATTTTGCTTACTATAAAGTTGCTTATAACGCGCGGTCAACTGTGCAAGATGCGGTATAGTTTTGTACCGCCTTGTATCGCACTTTCAATATCGCGGCTGCTTGAGTGATCTCATAAATCTCCATTTCAAAATTTCAGTTAGATATCTCAAAATCTGAGGGTCAAGTTTGTGATTAACAGAAAGACTAATGTGGCTAAATCGACTTAGGCAATGGTCCTTATCATTTTGGTATTCTTTGTTATCGGTACATCTCTTCGCTTTTCGTTCTTACAAACATCGAATCAAAGTTATAAAACGCTTCATCTCAATGAAAGTTATGCAAATAGACAAAAAAACCCCTATTTCGCTACAGATAAAATTCCTTCAATAAAACATTCACTCTGCTGAATTTAAACCTGCTTGCGCTCCCTTTATTGCCAATTTGGAGCACGTTTTTCCCAACAAAATATTCAATACATACAATTTTTCATATGCATTTTTTAAAAGCTATTAATTTTTTCATCTGTGGAGTATCCACTTTACACAGCGCAATAACTTTTTTATGACCGAAACAGAGCAGAGAAATTTTTTATTATTTATTTTTTCAGTCGAAGCTATCTGCACATTTTATTGCATTTTTAGCGCTTCCCGAAAATGTGCCGCAGCCGTAGATACAAACACTTCACAAACAGTTCATAGGCGTTCCAACTTTTTATGGCGCACAAATACTTCGATGGCTGCCGAGAGCGTTAAATATTTGTCGCCAACAACAGAAATGACAACAAAAGGCCGTTGAACGAAAAACACGCTTAAGCGAGAGTGAGTTGTTGTGGGCGGAGTGAAGTGAGAAAGCAAAAAAATTAAATCCGCGTAGGAGAACACTTGTGTAAATATGCATACATACAGTGACGAACAAAAGTGTTGTCACAGTGCATTTTTCGCAATATATGCAACGTTTTTTATCATAATTTATTTTGGATCTTTTTTATAAAAATATTGTTTATACTACACCAAAAAACATAAAAACAAAATCTTTAAACTTTCTGCAAAACTTAGGAAAATTCAATAAATTTGTATACTAATTTGCAACTTT
>NW_016211778.1:0-1842 GCF_001687245.7 Rhagoletis zephyria
AAAAATAACAGTTTTCAAGCATCCGTTCATGGACTTTGTTATCTAGAGTATGTGAAACATGTTTTTTCATTGTCACGCCATCTAAAAACTTACGTAAGACATAGATATCTACGGATTGATTTTTTTTGTTTACTCATTATGATAAATTAGGAATATAGTTACGAGAGTGGTCGAGATGGGCGGTTTAATTTTCTTTTCCATATATATTGAAGTTTTTCCCATCCACCTTGGTGAAAACCACCTTCCACAAGCCGCCAATGTAGTTTGGACATCAGTTTTTATACGCGATTCTTAATTTTTTTTATGTTTAAAAGATTTAAATTATGTAAAAAATTGTTTGTCAAGGTTTTGATGTTTTTAGAATTTAAATTATGTCAGAAAGTACTACTATATTAGAGAGCACTCTGCGTGAAATTTTTGATGCATTGTTTAAACAATTGCATTTGGAAGTGGGTGTAAAAACCAAAAGTCGGGAGGAACATCTATCTAAAAAAACAAAATAAAACTTTCACGCTCTATCCAGACCTAAGAAGTGAAGTGAAAGATTTACTTACTACTATAAAAAGAAAATGGGACGAGAGTAACAGAACAACTGCACGCTTCCTTGTAAAAAACAAAAAAATGGCTGAAGAAGGTAGTAAAATTACAGGTACGATATACCAACTCTCAACTAATCATACAGCTTTTTATTATTTATTACAATCTACGTACGACTTGCAGATGCAGTGGACAGTTGACTTAGAAATGAAGGAATGGAACAATCAAGATATTCCTAAATGCTCAAAAAAAATGTCGACCTTGTAAAGAATTCGAGGACGCGAGCGAGAGAACAAAACGGAGAATTACAAAAAATTTGCGAGTCTGACGGTGTATAAAATTGTTATCTTAAAAATATATTCCTGTACCAACAAATATGTATGTCTTGTTTTTTGATTCATCTAAAATCCCCCAGTTCCCGTGTAAATTTGAACATCAACATTGTTAAAAACAAACATTGAGACCTCGTTAGTGTTTGCCCGAGCTTCTCTTCCGATTTGTGGCGTGCGCCTTGATGTTGGCGCACAAAGGGGAGGGACTAACAGTTTTACGCCGAATCCGAACGGGGATGGCTTTTTTATGAGAAGCTGTTCTTCGTGGCTGAATACACTCGGGGGTTTGCCATTGCCTGCCAAAGGGCGACCACTATTACAAAAAACTTTTTTGTTTCTTATTTTTTGACGTATGATGATTTAAGCGAACACAGCGGCCATGGATCCGCCATTTTAAATTTCGAAATTAAGTGGTCAAAATTAAAACCAGCAACCAAAATAAAGACGGATACACAAGGTTTGATTACAATTGTACCACGCTTCGACTTATGGAAAAAAAGGTATTTTTTCTTTTTAAATGTTTTTTCTCAAAGTTTTACATAAAAGTATATAAATATCTATATCAGAAGAGAAGAAGGGGGTCTAATCACTTTTACAACGATACCAACTTTTTAAAAATCAGTTCAAAATTGTTTGAAATATAAGATTTTTAATTTTTCGAAGACCCGAAGACAAGTATATAAATATCCATATCAGAAGAGAAGAAGGGGGTCTAATCACTTTTACAACGATACCACCTTTTTAAGAATCAGTTCAAAATTGTTTGAAATATAAGATTTTTAATTTTTCGAAGACTCGATCTTTGCCCCCTTATTGCACCTGTAATATAGGTTTGCAAAAAACTTATAAACCATTTAAATAAGAAAAAGGGGGTCTACGACTGTATTTTTAGTTTGTTAGTTATTTACACATAATAATAAAAACTAATTTTTTACTAAAGATCCTATTTCGAACTTCGAAGGCACATTTCTCC
>NW_016211779.1:0-1842 GCF_001687245.7 Rhagoletis zephyria
AATGTTGTTTTTGCTCTACTGATACTACCTGTTTAATGTGCCTTGAAAAAAATTAAATTGTTCACAATTATTGTTGTTTGATATTGAAAATGAGAATGTGTGTATGAGTTTGAGTTTTGAATTTTAAAATTATATTGTTGGCAAACGTCAGACAGCCTCTCAATGGTTTTACCTTGTTAAGTTTTTATCATGGTTTTGATTATATAATGAGCTATACTGCTTTATGAAAAAATTTATTAAACGCTTTTCTATCGTTCTGTGGCAGTCTGTATGTAATTTAAACATTAAACTAAGTTTATTTATTTATTTATTTAAACATACTAAACTTATAATTAAAATTACAAGCTTGTATCTTTACGCTAAACTAAGTTATTTTTCATTAATGCAATAACAAGCCGCCGCTGAACAGTGGTTCAAAACTGGAATTTACTGTTCATAACTCACTGGAGTCTTCATTTTTCAACCAATTTCATTAATATATAAATTTATAAATGTAGATTAAAAAACTAGCATGAGACCAGTTGATCCCGATTTTTGAATTTTTGTTTGCTTACATTAAATTTTTTAGAGCAAAGTGGCGAAAAAGTTGCAATTTTGAAGAAAATCGATTCTCCTTTTCCAGTTAATAAATATTATACAATGAAACCTAGATGAAAACAATTGTAGCGTTCCCCCAAAAAGAAAAAAGTTTCACAAGACAAATTTTATGTGTTATAAAAAAATTNGAAGTGCAAATTGAAAGTGGCTAAGAGGTCGCGTTGATTATTAATAATTTTTTGTTAACATTTCGAGCATATCTGCATGCTAAATGGGAAATAAAAGCATTTGTTATATTATTAAAAAGCAAGGCAAACTCTTAGCCACTTGCAACTTGCAATTTATTGTGCTAAAATTTAATGATCTATAAAACTGCATACCAGAAATTTTTGTAAAACCAAAAAATAATAATAATTTTGGTGAACAGTTTTTTATAACATTTAAAATTGCTTTAACTTTTTTCGTTTGAGGCAACCCTACAATGGTTTTCAACTAGTTTTTCTTATATGTATAGTATTTATTATCTGGAACAAGAGAAACGATTTTCTTCAAAATTGCTACTTTTTCTGCACTTTTCACTTAAAAATGTAATATATAAAAATTCAAAAATCAGGCCCAACTGGTCTCTTGCAAATTTTATTAGCTTTTATTAAAAAAAAAAAATCATGAAGGCTCCAGTGAATTGTGAACACTTAAGCCAGTTTTTAACCACTAGCTGTAGTGGTTAGCAGTGTGTACTGTGGTTAGCAGTGGAGGAGAAGCTCGGCCAAACACTAACATACATATGTATAAGGGCCAATCTATTATTATTATTATTAATAACAAGCCTAGAAGTTTATAATTTATATTCGATAATTTTAGCGAGCTCGAGGCCGTTTTAAATAAAAATTATAGTGGAAAAACAACAACAAATAACAAAACACAAATAAAAGTATTTAATTTACATTTAAATACAACGCATAACAACAAAAATCCAACTAACACTAGAAATTTTCATTAAAAAAAAATAAAAATTTGATATAATTTCGATAGTACTATCGATGGTATCCAATGCACGATTTTTTCAGAATTTTTTTTAAGTTTTTTCAGAGGTCGCTATTTTAATTATTTCGCACACTAAGGCCTATTTTGTGAAATAAAAATTTAAATCTTTATTCTGCATTCGTTGTTATTGTTACATGGTACTTTTCTTGCTTGTAAAGAGTACCAAGTAACTGAAATAATTTGATATTAGTGAAGATAATTAGTTCAAAGGACGTTTTTATTACCCTGAGTACGAAAATTCCGTCTACTGTAGATTCAAAA
>NW_016211780.1:0-219 GCF_001687245.7 Rhagoletis zephyria
ATTAGGGATAATGATAATATGAGTACTCATATCATACTCAGCTGTCTTGCAGGGCTGTGTTAAGTTATCACTATCACTGCGTTATACATACATACATATATATATAGGTTCATATGCTAGCGGAGTTAAGTGGCAGAGTGTGCGTATTTTTGGTTCAGTTGATGTCATTGGGTTAATTTTCGAAGCACCATATGCATACGCATTTTAGAAATCTACATA
>NW_016211780.1:232-1842 GCF_001687245.7 Rhagoletis zephyria
TACATACATGCATATACATATACATAAGTATATAGGTACGTCCAAGTGACCTCCCTACAAGACATTGCTGAGCACTTTAGGCAAAAATTCTCACACATCTACACTTTTGTTTTTGTAGTACGGCATAAATGAGTAGTTTGACTATTAGTACTGAGGACTTTCTGATGACAACATTGAGGGGAAAGTACTCAATTTTTACCCATGGCCTGAACGAAAATGAGGACTTTGATAAGCACTTTTGTGATTAGGGATAATGATAATATGAGTACTCATATCATACTCAGCTGTCTTGCAGGGCTGTGTTAAGTTATCACTATCACTGCGTTATACATACATACATATATATATAGGTTCATATGCTAGCGGAGTTAAGTGGCAGAGTGTGCGTATTTTTGGTTCAGTTGATGTCATTGGGTTAATTTTCGAAGCACCATATGCATACGCATTTTAGAAATCTACATATGTACATATGTATGTATACATGTTTACATTTGTACCCTGCAGGAAATTAAACTAATTTGAATGTAATTTATAAACTAAATACTTTATTTTCAATAACAACCCAGTACGGCGTAGCTGAACCAATTACCTAAGAAAAATTAGTTTATTTCTACTTCAAATTGATGTATAATCAGCTAGAAGCCTCAATGAGATAAATCAAATGCTTCAACGTTTTATACATATCTTTGCAAATAGTTAAATATTAGTTGTAAAATCATCTAACTGTGGGCAGTTAAATATTTCAGCATGAAAATACATCTGCAAAAGAAACATACTGACTTTACATTGCTTTAAGCCAAATGCATTTTCAAGTAGTTGAAATCAAAGGCAGAGCCGGGCAATCGACTTGCTGCTTGCTCACAATTCAAACAGAACATTTGAAAACACATCTACATGTCTGGCTGTAGCTGAACGTGCAAAGATGTTTGCTGTCGCGGCAAAGAACGTCCATGTTCAAATCTCATTACGCGGAACATTTAATTTTAAATTTTTGATTTCGGTTTTTCTTAATTATGAAAAAGCATCTGTGAAGTGCAGAACGATCCGAAAGAAACCAAATAATGGAGGAGCACTTACCACGTAGAAATTACTGCAAGCGAATCTTTTTCCGGATGGTATCTAATTATCTCTATAACTGTGTACATAAAATGATAGCCGTTTTCGTTGTTCTGCGAGATGAGCAAAATAAATAAAAGCTTGTAAAATTAGGGTAAGTATAGAGACAGTGCAGGTAAACGTAATAATTTCTTTGATAGTTGATAAAAGTTGCAAATTTTTAAGGCAGGTATCGCCAATGTGCAGGTATGTTGAATGCATCTATCGGAGCAGATTCCTTATAAATATTAAAAATTATGCCGGTGATGCGCATTTTGGGGTAGGTATCTTAAATGTGCACTTAAGCACAAAAGCATCAAAGCAGAATATACTGTATTCATAACACATTTTGCTGTGTCGAATTTCAGGACGTTAGCATAGGCAGTTCCAGAGATAAGCGATATGAGAATTTCTGTTCGTATCGGAGACGCAACGCCCCTTTTTCCACCACTTCCACTTTTTGCGTAAATACGTATTGATAACATACATATGTTGCTTGTCGTTTGATCACCCTT
>NW_016211782.1:0-1842 GCF_001687245.7 Rhagoletis zephyria
CCCACAGTACCTGAATGTTATTGAATTCCGCAAGGGTGTTAAAGTTCTCAATGCTCTCAAAGATTAATGCAGCTTTTATCGCAAAGGATAATAATTTCTCAAGTGCTGCCTGGCTGTCGCTAAAGATTTTGATTCTCTCGTTATGGTGGCCTCTAAGTAAGATCAAATCTCTGCACACCGATTGATGGCGTATACTTCCGCTTGGAAAATGCTCGGGTATTTGACCATGGGCACGGACAGCTTCATCTTGGGACCATAAATGCCGGCCACAATACCTTCTGCTGTTTAGTGGCCGTCAGTGTATCAATGCTGGTGCTGATCTGTAAATATCCCTCCATACTCCCGGTCGCCTTAGTGCAAAACTTTATTTTAAATATCCTTTCGAAAATAATTACCTTATTGTGCGGAGCTTGGATTCTAGTTTCTCTATGTTCTCCCAAGACTTTCTTGCTAAACGCCTGCACACCATTTGTGCTCTTGTAGCTTTTGATGTGGTCGCGTCGACGTGGGATTTCCACAGCAGGTTAGAATCCAGGATTAGACCCACATACTTAACATCGGCAGAAACCTTAACTACGACCTCATTCAAGGTTATATTCCTGATACCTGGAAGGTTCCTTTTCCTAGTGAAGGGTACTATCAAACTTTCCTCTAGCTATTAATACTGTGTCATCCGTGTACCCCTGGAAGCTTGTCCGAGAGGATTTGTAGCAGTATGTCAACTACCAAACTCTACAGAAGTGCTGATAGTACCCCACCTTTCGGGTATCCCTTTGCTGTACAAAGCCGTCTCTAATTTCAGTTTCAGCGATTCTTGTTCGCAGCAATCCAGCTATCCATGTGCGAATAGTTGGCTGCAATATTCGTCCCTCAAAAGCCGGACAAACCCCATTGTGTGGTGTGATATCGAAGGCCTTGATATCAAGGAAGGCGCATGGTACAGTCCCTTCATAATCTCTGCCACCAAATAGTTACTCAGGCATAGGAAGCGGCATAAAATAAACGGACGCTACAGTTCCCGTGGTCCTGATGCTATGCCAAGTATTGCTCTCACAAATGAAAAAGTAGGCGAACATTGGCTAAAAATGGTCTGTACAGGTCCCTAGTCTTCGATTCTGTTCCAAGTATTGCTCTGTTGATTGAAAAAGTAGGCGAGCGTTGACTTAAGAACGGTCTGGAAATATGGGCCAACCTTGGCTTAAAATTAGCCTTTACAGGTCCATTGGCCCTGATATTATACCCAGTTCTTCTCTGTCAAGTGAGGTGGTCTATATGTGAGAAAACCTATCGCGAAATAGCTTCACATCCGCATTCGAGGATATCTCCGCCAGCAAAAGATAAAAAAAAAATGCGAAAAAATTCAAAACAAACTCAAAGCATTCTTCTCATTCAACTGCCTGATTGTCATATCATTAGGAAATTAACAATGTCAACTGACAGCTAACGGTTTTCCGCTTGACAGCTCACTCTAGAACAACACAAAGCCAACAAAAACAGCATACAGCGAGAGCACACAAAAGCAAACATATTTAAATAAAGTTAACTAAGTATGCAGAGGCAGACAGAGAGACAACGGACGTTGCAGATGCACTTTGGAGTGTTTGTACGAATGTGCGTATGTTTTGACCAAAGGAAAGGAAATACTTCAAACGCATAATTTGCATGCAAGCATTCAAGCTCAACAACCAACAAGCTGCTGCCGCTGTGGCTGTGGCTGTTGTCAGTGTCATTTTGCAATTTAGTATAAATAAACAATGGGAAATGCGCGCAAACATCAGCAAAAAGAAAAGCAAATACGCAAAGAACGCTAAGTATTTATTTATACTTAATCATATGCTTGGT
>NW_016211783.1:0-1842 GCF_001687245.7 Rhagoletis zephyria
TATCTGACCGTCGGTTATTTGAAGTTGATCAACTTCATCAACCAAAGGTAAAAGGTTTTGTCATTAGTTTATGACGATAGAAAGATTTACACTTATGCCAATTCGAAAATAGATATATAAAAATTTCTAAAAAAATTTAAAAGTAGAAAACGCTTTTCTGGAAAATTTGGCGTCTGGCAGATGTGATAATTTTGCGCAAATGGGGTCGATATGTATGCGACGGTATTCACAATAAAAGGGTTTGGTCGAAATTGCCTGCATATCGAATTCCAACAAAGTTGGAAGACATTTCCACATTCACCCACAAATTTCGAGTTCAGCCAAAATGGGGAAATTCTTTCCCAGTTAGCATCCTTGTATGCCACAGTGGCAAACAGTTCAACTTCAATTGATTGATTTGCATGCCATTCAAGTCGTCAATTTCGCACGCACTATACCACATATACATACACACAAATTTTTCTTTGCATGTAAGATATATGCCAGCGTGTTTTAAGTCCTCCGCGCATGCAATACGTTTATGGCCTTTAACCGCGAGACACATAAATTTTATGGAGAGCACAACGAATCGGAAGCAATGTTTAAAGACACAAAAAAAAAACAGTATAATAATTTAAGTTGATATTAAGTGGAAATCATTATACCCAATGAATTTAAGGCAGAATCTAATGATTTCATCGAACTGAAAAAGGATTAAAATGTTAAGGAAAATGTATTTACTTGGTTCATATTCATAGGGTGTGGAATAGTTACTACCTGAGCCTCATGGCCCTTTTGTTCTAGTACCTGGCTCAAAATTAGTTAAATGTGCAAAATTTCTAGTCTGCTGTTTTTCCTTACAACATACTCTTCGAATCTTTTAAGATTCTCGGACCACAGATGATTGAGTAATGAGTAGAATGAGCTTACAGCTGCTATTAGGGAGTTCTCCACATCTCCTCGTCAGACTTTTTCTAGCTTTCAGTGGTAGCCGATGTGCCATGCCCGCATGCTACTGCTAAGGTAACCACACCCAGTAAACTTTGTTTGCTTAACCAGTTCCCTGAAAACTCAACAAGTAACTCGTTTATTTATGCACTGGGTATTCAAGAGCACCGAATAAATTGGTGGCTGACTGCGCATGCGCAATCGCAAAGTGCAATCGGAGCGCGAATTTGGCATCGTTTAAGACGATACAGCGCGAAAAGTGCAGTGGATCCATGCAGCGTTAACAGTACGGTAGAAAGAGCATGTAAACGTATATATGTAAGTGCATGTAGCAGCAATACAGCTCCAGGTGTATACATACATTCATAAAAGTAGCAAAGAAACAGAAAAAATTCCAAAAAGTGGCAACAGTTTCCACCAAATCATATAAATCAGCAGCATTTTATTTTTATATAAAATAGCATATGCTTTTTTTTACTTTGTAATAATAAAATTAAACGTAATCTGCGAAAAAAACGTATTCGTGAAATTGCGAATATAAAATTACATCGATTTACTGATATGAATCTGGCGCGCGCAATAATAATTCATTTTATGGTGGGCTTTTGAATTGAAAATTGCCTATAAACAAGACCGCAAGGCCGTCTGCAACAAGTGGCCAACAAGCTACGTATAATCCTATGAAGACACATACACACCTGCATTGAAGTATTAAGTTGCAAAGCGCCGAATAAGGCACAGATATTAAAAAAAAAATGTTCCAAAAAACTCTGTGACCACACACCACCGTGGACGGATTAACGCACCAGATTATCGGAAGCAACAGCGAAATGTTGAACATTAACTAAAAGCAAAAACAGGCAAATAGCTAGAAACACAAATATGTGTGTAGCATTTCGTGACCAAGTGGAGGAC
>NW_016211784.1:0-1842 GCF_001687245.7 Rhagoletis zephyria
TACATTTGGAAGAATGTACAAATGAAAGCTGTTAGCGAACTGTTAAAACTCTGTTAACGCTGTTAATTAGGTATTTATTTAAATAATCATGTTTCATTAATTCAAGAGACCATTAAAGGAAATTCCGGAAAGTTGAAATTCATCTTGCTTAATCACTTTCTAGTCCACCAAAATGAATTACGAGTACATTAGTACAATATAAAGCCTTTGGTATAGACGCCATGAAGCCTGAAAGATTTTTACAGAATTTTATAATGTAGACTTTGGAACAAATTACGACCGGAATCTCACACATATGTATGAAGGTCTTTTTGATTTTTTTTTGTACTAATTTTTTTGTTTTTTTTTTTTGGTTTTATTTTCTTTTATTTTAATTTGTTTTGTTTTTTTTATTATTTAATTCAAATTTATTTATATTTTCGGGTTTCGCAATGGTATCACAATGGACCTGCGAGGTCTAAGTGAGTTGATTATTTGAATTGACTACCACATTAATCTTACCTAACCTATTTGAGCACAAAAGAATTTTTATTAAACCATAAATAACAAAAAAAAAAAAACAATAAATTGATGTATGAGGCCGCCTTCAAGTTATAATTCAATAAAAATAAACTTAACTGAAAAAAACTATTAATTAATTTCATTTGTTATTATTTTATTTTGTATGAATATGTTTTTTTATTTTACTTTAATGTGTTTGTTATACATATATATATACATACATACATATTTGGTTTTATTTTATTTTTACTCCCTTCTACTACCTTTTATTTTGTTTCCAATCATTTAACTTTATTTTTTGTTTTATTTTATTTATTAATTTTTCTTTTATTTTATTATATTTAGTTTTATTTTATTTTACTTTTTTATTTCATAAACTGCTCCCACTACATAACAGCTGAACTACATATGTATATACATACATACATTAATATATATTACATCAAATTACATTTCCAATGCAGTTGAGAATAGCAAATTAGCAGAGTAGACAAAATGAACGTTTAGCTGTTATTATACATTTGTAACAGAAACAGATGAAATTGTTTACATTGTGCTGTAAAGCTCTACTGTAAAATCCTTTGCAAATTGGCTGCTAAGGCACGAGAATCTTATTGCCGGGTTATCGTTACTCTGTAACAGCGAATGCGAATAAAGTTAATAATGTTAATAAAATTCTCTGTCTTTACCGCACACTTCTGTTGAACTAATTTAAAATAACAACAGCATTGAAAAGCAAGTTCGCTGTTAAAGTCTTTCGTAGTTAAAGTGGTTTCGTATGTAATGTTAAACTAAAATGCATCTGTTTAGGATCAGAACGCCTTCGATTTTTTTAAATGGAAAAATATAAATGTTGAAGTTTTCTCAATATTTAAATGAAAAGTACTTTTAAGCATTTTTAGAGGTTGAAAACTATGCACACTTCGATTATTTTATGAAGATCCGGAACAAGATCATATTTTCTTTCAAAATTTGCAAAGAAATTGTTACAGAATCGGGAACAAATTTCCGGTAGTCTCATACATTTGATTAAGGTTTGCAGGAAAGATAATGAACCAAAACAAAAAAAAAACAAAAACCTGGTAAAGTTATCGCTAATACCAAGGTGCCACAAATATTACCGAGAACTTCTTGTTGAAGTGTATCATTCAAATGAAGCTATTACGAAGAGCAATAAATATTTTTAAATATTCATAATACATATATGTATGCACTTGGTGAATAAAATGTGATGTAGGTACATATTTTTTTTTAACTTGTTGCACTTGCAAGTCTGCCCTTTTAATACCTATTTAAATATGTTTAAATGCACACAAATATGTATGTACAAATCTAAATACA
>NW_016211785.1:0-1842 GCF_001687245.7 Rhagoletis zephyria
ATTAATATACCCTTGTGCACAAGTGCGCTCGGGTATAAAAACTAAAAACGCAGTTTTACTATATTTGGCCCAAGGCATCGTGATTATATTTATTGCTTGGTGTGTTTTGAAATTTTTTTGTTTCAAACTGTTTCAATTTTTTTACTCAGAATTCCATACAAAGTACGTTGGACAATTTGTTTGTAGGGAAAAAATGCCCAGCATCGTTTAAACAATTCCCAAAAATCAACGGTATTTTGTAACTGCATGAAACTTGCATTTTATTCTACTTTAATTTAATGGGCTATAAAACTGCGTACCTCAAATTTTTCTGAAAATGCTGAGTAAAAAGCTTGAAATTTAGGCTATTCTTTAGCATTTGTCTAATTTTTGTACAAATTTTGAAATGCGCATTTAAATGCAGTTAATTATATATAACTTGAGGTAGACTTTTATAAAAAATTTTAAATATTAAATAAGGAAAAGATATATAGACTAAACTGGTTGAAATAAGGCATTTCTTTTATTTCTACCACTAGTATTATTTTTTTGCATCGAGCATTTCGACATGGCTTAAGTTATTTTATCAGATATGTATACGCTAAAGTATTCTTAATGCGTATAAATTTATTTACTGCCTTTTGTTTTGTTACTAATTAAATATTTCTCAACTTAAATAATAAAGTAAATTTCAAACCCATTTATTTATTATTTTAGTATATGGTAGGACAGCTTCTCAAAATATATTGATGCAATTTTTTCATGCTGATTTGTTGGAAAATAATGAATATTAAATCCCGGAACTAATTCCGGGATCCCGGGATTGTATGAACGATATCCCTACAATCCTGGGATCGCAAAAATCGAAGAAGTAAACATCCCTATGATATACATATATGATAATAGAAATGCATGCATACATATGCGATGAATGTATGTGAAACAGGGATGTTGCGAATATTTGCATTCGCATTCGATATGCGAAAACTAAACTAAACAAATTGACAGATCTGGCCCGCAAATATTTCAGCGCGCCACCAGCCAGCGTTCCAAGTGAGCAATTGTTCAGTGCAGCCGGTCTTACATACGAGCTTCGAAGTAATCGCCTCATGAGAGAAAAGGCGGCGAAATTACTTTTTTTGAAATATAATATGCCCCTTTTGAACTTTAACTACTAGATTAAAATACTGTATAGGTTAAGCACTCGTTCAATGTTCTAATAATTTACAAAATATTTAAGTAATAAAAACGATGATTTAAGTTGATTATAGCATTTTTAATGTTATTCCTAACATTCGCATTCCGAAAATTCGCGATTGTGAAAAATATGACATTCGAAACAACCCTAATGTGAATGTACATATACAACACAACTGGGAATGGCAATTACGAATAACATCAGATAATGACCTNTTAATGCGATTGGCCCACAACGAGCATTGAGCCATTTTGGATTTGAGATTTCACCACAAACAAATATGCATACAAAAGCATTCAAAGTGCCTGCATGTGAATACATATGAACATGCGATTGATACAAACTTTGTATATGTATGCTTTTTTTTGCTAAATTATGCATTGATATAACCAAATCCGATGAAAAGGAAAAGTGAAAATTTTCTACTTTAAGGAAATAACCAGCAGATGAAAGCTAATTATTTATACTACCAGCTTCAATTAAGTAGATCAATGTAAATTAAGATCAATTCAAGGACCCTAACGTATGCCACAATAAATTCTAGCCGAACTTCTTGGAGTGGAGATATTTCTTAAATCTTAACTTTACTAAGCTGAGTAAATTTTAGCTAGGTTGCTACGATACGCTTATTAAGCTAAAAGTGTGTTTGCATTGTTCAACTTTGC
>NW_016211786.1:0-1842 GCF_001687245.7 Rhagoletis zephyria
TAAAAAATAGCTAACAAAACGAATCAAAGTAAGTGACTAACAAAAAAAATTTATAAGAAGTACATTTTCGGGAGTACGTACATACATAAATAAATAAAATCTTGTGAAATTTAAAACTGTTAAAAGAAATTCGTTGTTTTCCAATTCCTAAGTGTCTACATAGCATACTTTTTAAATAGTGTTGAAACATTTTTGCATAAAATAAGAACAAGCAAGTACACGCAAAAGGAGTTGAGACAAATAAGTGAATCAACTAAAGTTGTACAATAGTATTGAAGGCAGTACGGAGTTCTCAAGGTAAGTTTTTCTAAAACGGGACATATATGTATGTAAATATAGAAATGAAAGAAAAAATTGTGATTTTTAATTAATTAAATATTTCTCTCGAACGAAAAAGGGGCAGATGTGCTAAGGCCACATTTTCTAGAAAAAAGCTTTAGTGGAAGCTTTTATTAGCTGCTTTGGGTTGCAATAAAGCTTAAGTAAATCGCAGCGCCATCTGTATATGACATTTGTGTGTACCCATTTTTTGTGTTCCGTTCAACAAAGAGTTCAATTTTGAATTCAATATTCTAAAATATTTTAATGTTCTGGCCTGTGCAAAATTTTAATACCATTGATCCACTAACTTTTCTACCTTCTTTAGTAAAGGGAATAAAGCGGAGTAGAATTTTTGTCTTGAAAAGGCTAATACTATGATAAGAAATGCTTTTTTAGAAAGAAATTTACAACTACTGATATTACAGCGCCATCTAGTTATACATACAAGGAACATAGGTACGTAACCCCAAAAAACATATCCCAAGGGAGAAGCTTTTTAAAACTTTTTGTAAATTTTATATGAACACACAAAAAGAAAAAATTCCGTTGGTTCGTCGCTGATCGGTAGCGAGGTTTTAACCTGTAAACTAGGGTAGTCCTTAAAATATCAAACTCTAAATTGTTTATGGGATTTGAAAAAATTTAAATTGTTTTTTTAACATCGTGAAAATTTGAAAAAAAATTTAATTGAAATCTAATAAATTTTACATATTATTAAAACCTATCCATGTGAATCATAAAATCTCTGAGTTATAGCTAGTTAAAGTAAAAATGTTGACGAATTCTTTCCCGATTAAAAAAAAATAAAAATTTTCAAGCACTTTGAATTTTGTATTTAAATAGTTATTTTTAGATAATTTAATGCCTAGAGACTTCTCTAACTTTAATGTCTAGAACTTAGTTAATATTCAGTGGTGGTATTACGAGTATATAGGGGTATTGTAAGCAACGTAGGGTGCAATACGTTTAAGTAAGTAATTTGCCGATCTTTTTATTCTCTCACCAAGCAAACAAATTTTCCAATATTTTACAGATTTTCTCAATATTAAATTTCTTAGATTTCTTCCTTTTTAAGTACAGCCCGCGACAAAACGATAACATAAATAGAAACCATATCAAAATTATCGTATGTGCAAAAAATCAAGTTTTACAGGAAATTGTTTCTTCTACTTTTCAAAATCTTTTGAATTTATTTTATCTATTTTTTTTTTTTGACTACGTACAAAATACTTTTATATGACACATACCGACCCCTTTGCACAAAATTATCGTATGTGCCCGAAACCAAATTTTAGAGGAGAGCGTTTTTTCTAATTTCCGAGATTTTTGGAATTGTTTTAATTTTTTACTACCTACGTTCAATATGCTTTTGTATGGCATGTACGATAATTTCGCTCCAAGCGAAAGATGGCTTGTAATATACGATAAAATATGCAGTCCATTTTTGGCGTAACTATAGGAATTGCAGCTACAATATTTTATCAGGTGATTCGTTGTGGGGTATAAATTCATGATTCAAAG
>NW_016211787.1:0-1842 GCF_001687245.7 Rhagoletis zephyria
TATCTCAAAAAAACTTTTCAAGAACGCCCTATTTCAGAATTTTATTGAACAACACCCTATCTCAAAATTTGGTTGAAAAGCGCCTTATCTCACTTCAAAATGTATTTAAAATGTTCTGATATAGGCGTTTTCGAACTGGCTACCGAGATAGGTCGATCCTCCACTCAGCAGGCGATATATGGGTTTGGCCTTGTCAATGTATGTGTGGGTTTTCGCCTTAAGGAAATTGCTACTGTTGTATAAGTAAGTCACCTTAGGGTTTACATCTAACTTTCTTTTCTGCATTCTTCTGATTATATTCAGCGCATTCTTCAGGAGATTGGAGTTAAAGGTCTTCAAACCCACTTCTCATTATGATGACATTGTTATCTGCTTAACGTTTACCATCGAAGCACCTTTCGCTAAGAAAGCAGACCCTCCCTTTGGAGGGTAAGGAGACCCTCCCTTTGGACAATCTTTCGTAGCCAAGAATCTATTATAAAATGGATTAAAAGGTCTTTTGCGCCAAACACAATTGTATACCCATGAAGTTAGGTTTGGGTTTCAGTTGTTCCAAACAAGGGTTTCTAAGGTAAATTTTGCAGATTGTTCTTTGTAACACTACGAAAGCTGAACGCAGGTCATTAATTAGTCGGTGAAACCTCGGTGGACGATAAAAAAATTTCTGATCCAGATGCATGGATGCATGTTCTGCCGGAGATCGAGATTGATGACCAGAAATAGAGTAAATCATCTGCACATTGCAGTTGAAATACGAACTATGCCGAACTATGGTAACCGAACTACTATCCGGTTCGTACGATGAAGCTTCGAGCTCTCAAAACAAAATGTTGATCCAACCAGCAGTAAAAAGGCCTGTATCTTCATGGAACACAATCTTAAGCTTGCATTTTCTAGTAACTTCTTCAGGCGCCATTTCATATCCTTCACAAATTGCCTTGCTGCTAAATTTAATCTATCAAAACCAAGTGCAAATTTAAATAAATTATCCAAGAAAATATTATTTTAAAATTCAACTGTGCTATTTTCTTTGGTTTCCTCATAATTCACTTTTATTCCAACGCTTTATACTATCACATTTCAACGAAAATTCACATTTCCTTTCTCGTTACCTTTTGCAGCCACGATATCTGCTTACCTCCTTGGCTTTAAATGACCTCACCATTGGACTGCTTATCACACCGTTTGGACTATTGCCAGCGCTGTTCCATTGCTGGCCATACGGCGAGATATTTTGCCAAATACAGGTAAGAAGAAATTGGCGTTGGCGTTGACGCTGGCGTATGAGAGACATGAAATACTTCCCAAGTCAAAGAAAAAGGAAATATTTCCAGCGATAAACTATGCGATTGTAAATATGTAGTGCACCTTGCTAAATATTTGTTGTGTAAAGCAAAATAAACATAAAGTGTTACACTAAGCTTTTCTTTTTGTTGCTTTTGTAACACGTGTAATACAGATAAAGTGGACAATGTGGCTACAACAATAACAATATAGGGCAACAAACTTACAGCCAACTTAAGTGGCTGATAATGCCAAACAAACTAGAACTAATGCGCTTTTTACTATAACGAGGAAGAAGGATATACATGCTGCATTGCAAATGATATAGGTGGCTGTGTGTGCGTGCGTTGAACATGCCATGCCAAGCGGGTGGTATAAGTCAGTGAAATTCCAAAGTGCAACGTCGTGCGAAAATACGAAAATAGTTTTTCACTTTCTCTGCGAATTTGCAACAATTGCCAAATTGCGCTAAATTCCATGACAGAGAAGAATTAAAGCAAAGGAGAAGCAGGTTTTTTTAGTTGCTTTGTTGAGAAGTCTATACATTTAATCGATCTG
>NW_016211790.1:0-1841 GCF_001687245.7 Rhagoletis zephyria
TGCTGAAATACAATTGTCAAAAGCCTTGACTCCAATTCAAACTCCAATATTGCTCAGCGCATAGCTGAACATTACCGTCCGCAAGAATTTTGGACAAAAGAACACGAAACTGTGCAAAAAAATGAGTTGGGTAATGAACAGTCGCTTTGACCCCAAGCATGACTAACAAGCAACGGAAAGGCGGGAGCAGTTGCAGTGGAACACACACACACACACACACCCCTCGTAGTATAAAGTAAGGAAATCTGTTCGGCACTTGCATGACCATAACCACATTCCCCATAGGAAAACTTGAGAGTGAGAATAATCACTTAATACATATTTTGGTAGCTGCTTACTAGAGGTGGAAAAATATCGACNCGGCTGTATTTTGAGACCAATTAGTACATTGTCTCTCGTATATATGTGAGCGACGATTTGACAGCTCTTATTTCGACAAAAAAGCGAGAAATGAAATACTACGTCTGTATTTAAGCGCATTTTTTACTGCAAAAAAATCTTCAATTTTCTAATAAATCTATAGCAATTTTTTTCTAAAAAAAATATTAGGGTCCTGTGTTAAAAATAAATTGTGTATACAATTACACAATTCTTAGTTATGCTTGAGTGGAATAAAATTATATTAAAAAATATTGATTTAAAATTTCTTTTAAATACATACATACGTGCGTTTTACCTACAGCATTTTCTAAGTGTACATATACATCCGACAATGAAAGTCGACCTAAAAAAAAAAAAAATATGTAATTCATGCAGTTTCTTCAATGTTAATCAAGGATTTTCAACCATTCATTGAACCGAATGATGGAACTTTTATTAATTTATTTATCCCCAGTTTCACTAATAAATTTCAAAATTTATCAGACTGTTAAAATTTAATATGACAAATTTTCCGAACAAAATTTTGTCATTTTAAATTTTAGCAGGCTGATAAATTTAGAATTGATTGTTCCAACGTGGCATTAATGTTACGGATCCTCAATATCTCTGCCATCAAAAAACAAAGCTTTATATTCCTATATAATAAAAAATACCTTTGCATTCCTGTATCGTCTGTGGAGTCAGATAGAGTTTTAAGTTCGACTGGATTAACTATTAATAATAACCGAACTCTGGAAAAGCTTTTTGCAGAAGAATGTTTAAATAAAAAATAAAATTTTAATTTTTTTTCTTTTAAATTAAATATGACCGATAGTACCAATATATCGATAGTTTTCGTCAATACTATCGGCAAATATCGATAGTCACTACTATCGATAGTTTTCCACCTCTACTGCTTACTAGTTTCCTAAAGAAGGATTTCATTTGCACGTACATATATGTACATAGATACGTCGTTTATCGATGTAAGGAGAAATTGCCGATCATCACCTTCAACTATTCCAAACGTTTTCTATAAAATTATACTACCAGCGTTATTCTACTTTTTACATCTTCTGTGGTATTTTTGGGTGGATTATTTTTCTGATATTTGCGAGAAGAATATCCGAGAATATGCAACAAATGATGAAAGGGCGTGCTTTATATGTATTTTTCTATATGAATATTTCATCATTTACTATTCTTTGAAATTTTAGCTCAGTTGTTGCACAGCACAGCATCGTCTCTTAGACCGCTATACTACCTTCTTTACCATGGTGTTGAGTCAAAAGACCTATTACCTTTCGCAAATTGTGAAAATAATTATGCATTACTTGCATTATTAAATTCTAGCCGCTTTTCAAAAAGTTGTGCATGTTTGGACCGTTTAAAAACTTTTGGTTTTCTTTCTAGACAGCACGGTTTTGTTATAATTTTGGTCGGGTATCATGTCCATAAGAAATCGGCTTCACTATCTGTTG
>NW_016211791.1:0-1841 GCF_001687245.7 Rhagoletis zephyria
GTTGGTTCAGGCTGTGGAAAATGAGTTAATACACTTTTGAAGAACATGTTAGATATACGTCATACATACATACATACATACATACCTACATACATATACATATATTCTTTTTTTCAAACTCTTCACCATAAGACATTGCTACAATGAACCAAAGCTTTACCTAAGCAGTGGAGGGATGCCGAATTCAAATGAGCAACTTTTGGAAATTCGCACTCATCGCGGTTACTGTGCAGTTTTTAATTTATCAGCGATAAGAATTTGGCCAAAATCTTTTCTAGATTTACTGCAGGACCGCAGTTTAACAAGGTTTACGAGCGATCCATACACTGATAAAGTATTAAGGCAATTTGGTGTGCCTTCTAGTGAAT
Source organism: Rhagoletis zephyria (assembly GCF_001687245.7). Lineage (NCBI taxonomy): Eukaryota > Metazoa > Arthropoda > Insecta > Diptera > Tephritidae > Rhagoletis > Rhagoletis zephyria. The sequence continues at coordinate 369 of NW_016211791.1, forward strand.
TGAATCGAAGGTTTATTTCTTAAATCAGCAATTGGTATATGTATATCAATATATTTTTTTTATAAAGTACTTAAACTGTATTAAAATTACCAAGGCGAAGTCTGGTTCAAATTAAATTTCACTTAACTTTAATCGGAAATTGGTTCTGAGATCTATTTAAAAATGGAAAAATATGCACTCATGGTCTATACTTCAGTCAATGTATACATATGCATATATGTATTAATATATGGCGCCTGCATTTAAGTTTAGCGATTTTATGTAAGTAAAAAAAAAATAAATAAATTTAATCCGGGTTTTAAATTGCTATTAAAATTAATATATTTGTAAATAATTTTCAAATACGCAAAATATTTGAAACGAAAATGTAAGTACTAAATAATATCAGTAAGTATTCAAATGATCTGCAGTCCTTTTCCTGTTAAATATATGTAAGTCTGTCGCATGAAAAGCGTAAATAAGTATGATCCCAAAGGAGGTGAATTCCAATATAGGACGTTCTTCAGCCAAATTCTGAAATCGGGCCTTCTGGAAAAGTTATCCGAGATAGGGCGTTTTCAAACCCGCTCGATCTTCCACTCAGCCGTCGATATGCCGACTAGTGCGGGTCGGAATTTTTATTATCCATTCATTCGTTGTAATAGTGAAAATATATCGTTTTATGACGTCAATTACAATCCTTAATTATATTATAGTAAAGTTATGAATGCTTAAGACATAAAGTCCTGCGAAATCAACACATAGGAAATGAGTTTTTGTATATCTTTTAGCTTAACTGTGGTGCATGCATATCTTGCAATTTTGTTTCTTGTTTTCAGGGACAACAGATGTGCGTTTACCATCAGGAAGTAGTAATTCGCACTATAAAAAAGTATTATTTAATAAAAAAAATATATATGTAAAGCAAATCGATGTATGCCAACCTGAAGAGCTTCACCATAAAAACATTCAAAATCAGAGCTGGTTGAAAATCGTTTCCTCATTTATGGATTATACCAGGGGCGAACGCAGGTAGGTATTTTGGGGGTTCCTCACTCACTCCATCACTCCGAGATTACCTAATATTTGTGAAAGCCAACTCTGAAACTCAGATTGCGTACCTGTAACCGATAAGAAGGAATAGAAAAGTTAAATGTGCTTAGTTTTTTAAGCATTTTCAAAAGTTTGTCGCGCAATGGCGTAACTCTCGTTCGGAATTTTGCATACGGTTGGGTTCATTCAATCGATTTCACAATTTTTAGCAATATATGTAAATATGCTTATAAATTATAATTTCATCGGTCTGTGCGGTTAATTGAGGGATTTACCTTTGAATTCTCTAATCGCATGCCAAATTAACCTCAATTCTGTAATTCTGTTTTTGTAATCAAATTACTTGAGCGTAAAGATGGCAAAAAGTGTGCTAAATTACTTTTATTATCTACACACACACACATACTCGCCTTATTCTATAATATTGTATACATTAGTACA
>NW_016211792.1:0-1841 GCF_001687245.7 Rhagoletis zephyria
TATTAATGGTACCACTATTCATCTCCAAACCTTAGTAAGTTGTGAAAACTGACATGTTTGAACGCTTTACTTTAATTTACAGATCTACCGTAATACTGCTAAACGCTCATTTGCGACAACATTCGCAGAAGAATTATTCCAATCCGGCATTATACCTTCGGATTCAGACTTTAGAATTTTCAAAAATTTCGGACATATACCGGGTAAGTACACACATAAGTATGACATAGTTACAAAAGGCATTAGTGAGACTTTTAAAGATATATATGTAGATTGAAAAAAATTATGAATCAGTAAAAAGAAATTATTCCCCAAAAACTTGTATAGGCTTGGATATTGCACATTTTAAAAATGGCTATGTATACCACACGAAATTCGATAGTATTGATGTTATACCACGTGGAACGCTACAATCTACAGGTGATAATATATTGGCTCTGGCGCGTGCTTTCAGCAATTCTACAGAATTAAAAGATCCAGAGGTAAGTGAAAAAGTAAACCTCCTTACAGTGAATAGATCTTAACCCTTCAGTACTAATGCTATTTTTTTATACGTAGATACTAATTGTTAGACGAATCTGCTAACATATATTTAGCTTTGCTTCTTTTAAGATTTAAAGCATCATAAATATTTTCTAAGTGAAATAAAACAAACGTTATGCCGTTTTGTTATAATTAAAATGTAGAAAATTCAATACGAAAGTATATACCTCCCTAATATCTAACTCCATATTAACTTTGTAAGGAGTTTTATCGACAAAGTTTATTATTATTTAGCCAAATATAACTAATTAATGTATTTTTATTTTCACATTATTTTACTAATTTCTATGAATACACAGAATCATGCCAGTGGCCATGCAATCTTCTATGATTTCCTCGGGCTTTTCATCATTGACTACACCGAAGATACAGGCAAAATTATTAACACAGCGGTTGTTGTTGTTGCTCTAGTACTAGTAGCCATATCCCTATGGTGTATTGCTGCAGATTCTTTCATTTCCATCTGCAGTGTGTTCAAACTCTTCTCGCTGATATTCATTGTACATTTGGTGGGCTGGATATTGGCTCTCGCTTTGCCTTTACTTGTGGCAGTTGCACTCGATAGTGCTGCGAGTCCCATGACTTGGTTTACAAACAAATGGCTAGTTTTGGGCTTATATGCTTGCCCGGCACTCTTCGGATTGAGTGTNCTTAAATTAATTTCGTTCTCTCAAAAGGATAAAGTATCACACCCATATCGCCTTCAACTGGTCTATCACGCGCACACACTAATCCTCTCGGTGGCTTGTATTGCTCTCACATATGTTGGCATACGCAGCTCGTACTTTCTAATGATTTCACTAATCTTCCAAGACATCGCTTTGATAATAAATTTTGTGACCACGCTCTATCGAAGAGGTGAGTTGGCGTTCAATTCAAGATACATTACAACAAATAATGTAATTAGCAAATTTGTTTCAATATTTATCGCACCAACAGCCTATTACTGGTCCATTTTCGTCACACTAAGCCAAATTATTCCCTTCCTCTACTTCACCTCTATTTTTAATGCTTTGCTTACGGGCTTTATTCCTATGATGGGCCGATTTGGTACCGCGACTAATCCGGATTTGATTGTCGGTCTGCTAACAACTTTAGGAACCCTGTTGGCCATGGGTTATTTGGTAAGTTTTACAGCATGTTGAAATTGTCGGTGTAATATACATACAAACGTACATACATCTCTCTGGTTGTCTACAGATCCCACTGTTAAATATATTCAGACGCCCTAAATTGGTTCTGCTCATCCTTCCCACTGTGACAATAATTTTTGGTGCTCTCACGCTAACACTGATCGG
>NW_016211793.1:0-1841 GCF_001687245.7 Rhagoletis zephyria
TCCATGCTTCTGCGCCATATAACAGCACAGGCATAATGAGTGACTTATATAGTGTGGTTTTCGTACGTCGAGAGAGGAATTTACTCCTGAAATGCCTACTCAGTCCAAAGTAGCACTTGTTGGCAAGAGTGATTCTGCGTTGGATTTCCATGCTGTAAATTTAAACATTTTACTTATATAAGGGCAAAGGTGAAGGGGAATATGTAGATGAAGAAAATGATAGACATAAAAGTAAAAACAGAGATANAAGATAAATATAAGAGTAAAGATGAAGGTAGAGGAAGGAAGATTATAACAAATGTAATTATGGAGGAAAGGATATGGGTAAGTAGAGACACAGAGACTCAATCTGGGATTCTACAGATTTTCGAAATTCTCGTGACTTTTCGAAATTCTCGGGACTTTTCGAAATAATAATGCTTGTATCGGTTTTGCTATCCATATTTTTATTGATTTGGCTATCGAAATTTGTATTGATATTGTTATCGACTTTTCTATAATTATTCTCGGAACTTATCGATATAACCGTCGATATTTTTATCGATTTTGTTATCGATATTTTTTTATCGATTTTGTTATCTATATTGTTATCGATTTTGTATGGATATTTTTATCAAATTTGTTATCGGTATTTTTATAGATTTTGTAATCGATATTTTTATAGATTTTGAAATCGATATTTTTATCGATTTTGCTATCGGTTTTTTATCGATATTTTAAAGGATTTTGTTATCGATGTTGCTACCGATATTTTTATCGATTTTTTATCAATATTTTTATAAATTTTGTTATCGATACTTTTGTCGATTTGGTATCGATTTTGTTATCGATATTTTAAACGATTTTGTTATCGGTATTGTTACCGATATTTTTATCGATTTTTTATCAATATTTTTAGAGATTTTGTTATCGATACTTCGATATTTTTATGGAATTTTGTGTCGATGTTTTTCGATTTTGTTATCGATAGATTATAAATATAAAAATGAAGATAAAGGAAAACAGAATAACATAAATATAATTAGAACGAAGAGGGTAGTGGTATAGATCTAGTTAGAAAAAATAAAATAAATTTAACCTTAAGCAAAAGCAGATGTGTGTTTGTACATAAGTATATTGGTTATGAGTAATGTGACCAAGTATTTCATAGCTCAAAGAAGTACAGGTTAGGTTGGGTTAAGTTAACGACGCGAGCTGATTACGAAATTTCGAATGCAGCTAATTTCGATCCCTGAGAGCTCAGTGTTTTTTCAGAAGTGCGAGCCAAATCTTAGCCCCGCGTGGGTTGGACAGACTAAAAGAAAGTGTGGAGATAATTCCACTTCATCTTCCTCTTGACAGCTGATAAAAAAGGACAATTGAAATTCCTAGTCTCACCGCATGAATACCAATCGCACAATGGCCTGTCAGAACCCACAAACTAGCCCTTCTTCACTGAGTGCAGGCGCTGTCCTGTCACGAAGTAAGCTGTAGACAAGCCTTATTCGGTTGGCTTCAACCTCCAGATTATGAATATACTTAACTATTTCCTCTGGAGTGACAAGGCCTCTCTTATGCGTGAAGGGTTCCTCTTATGAATATACTTAACTATTTCCTCTGGAGTGACATTGTTGACGGCCCCTCTTATGCGTGAAGGGTTCCTCTGACTACTTTACCAATGTGTGTAGAACGGTATTCACCGACCTTTTCTTGCAAAAAGCTCTTGAAAGACAGTCACGAGGAATCGCGTTTCTTATGTGTAGGTCTATCAGTCTCATTAGCGTTTTTAGCAAAAACGAAGAGAGGCTGAATAGCCTAAAATACCTAGGGGAAACATATGCGGCCTTCGGGATGAACGCAAC
>NW_016211794.1:0-1841 GCF_001687245.7 Rhagoletis zephyria
TTTGCAAGTTTCATGAACAGCTGATAAATTGGTTGTTTATTCGCAGAAATTTCCTAATAAAACAATATACATATTTTATATTTAAATAAGTTTATTATGTGAAATTCAACAATAAAACCCCACAAACAGTTTCCTTATTAGTTTAAATTTCATCAGGCAACATGCGATCGGCTGTTTTTCGTACTGGCAAATTCTTACAAGTAAAAATATATCCAGTAAAATCCAGTAACAACTTGCAACTTCAACTACCATTTTTCGCTCTCTCAATTTCCCTACTTTGCAAGTTTTTGCGTACGAAAACGCCAAAACATGAAAATTCGTAAAAACTTTTACTGGATTTTATTGAAAATGAGTAAACAAACGCAACTATTCACGGCGCTCACTTATTGTCAGGGTGTCCAGATTGTTAAAAAAAAACGCAATTTTTTTTTAATAAAATTCATGAATTGGATTTAACAAATCTTTATATTAAAAGTGAGATCATTTTATAATATTGTTTTTAAGAACAAACACGAATATAATACCTTAACCACTATATAGTGATGTATAAACAGTTTTCTTTAAAAATACGCATACTTTTTAAAAATATTTGTTTCAACACATTTTGCAATAGGACTGCACAATTAATAGATTTATTATAACTCATATTAATTGATTAATCGGACAATCCACTTTTAAGAGCTCGGCGCTAAAAATTAAATAAAAACCTATAATAAGGCGAGATCAGCTATTTCCACAATTTCTTCAAAATCACCTATAGTGTCTGAATGATTTACATTTCTGCTGTTGCCATATATTGAGCTATTCAACCTCGATAACATACTGTTTGATATTGGAAACGTCATCCTATTTCGAATCTTAGTTTTTGTTGAATTCATTTCGGAAAAAATGCGCTCAATAAAGCGTGTGAGTGCGGCAAGGATAATAACATGAATTAACTTATATTTCCAAACATTTTATTGCTTGTTGCGGTTTTCACTCCGAAAGCAATTATCCAAAATTCTTCAGAGTCGAATGGAATGGTTCTGAGAAAAGTTATTCCATGGGAAAGTTAAAAGATTTAAATATTTAATTTCCGCTGCTCTTCTTTCCTTCAAAGTCTTTCCTTCAAAGTGAATTAGCAGGTCCCTGAAACTCGCCCCCTTGTGATTCACGCACTTTTCTAGTGACAAAATCAAAGCTTTTTTAAGTATTTAATTGACTAGGTAATCGTTTCAAAATATCTTCGATTAGGGTGATTAAACATTTTTGACAGTCTTTTAATATGCTTCTTAAGTCAAGTTTATCACGTAGTTATTAGCCTCTTCTGTAAAAGTTATCGGTAGAAAACTAAGTTTTGTATATTTTTATAATTGGAAAACATTTATTTGAGGGGGAAAAATTTTTACGCGCAAATATCCAAAAAAATCGCCAAATTGGCGCGAAATCGTCAAATCTGGACACTCTGCTTATTGTTATGAAAAAGAGAGCGCCGACTTGTGAGCTAGTGAGTATGTGTTGAGCAAATAATCACAAGTGCTTGGCTTCTCATGACTGAATGAGTCTTCCGAGCTCTTCATTTGTCTCTCATGAGTTGTCATGACTGAAAGAGTCTTCGCGCGAGTATCTGTATACACGAAACTTTAACGGAATCAATGTTGAAGACCTAGCTAATGAAGCTTCAGCCCTACCTTGGAATGACTGTTGGTTTTTTGCCGATATTATATTAAAAAGTTGAACATTTTTCCAATTTAGTCAATTATCTTTTTATAAATATATTTCACTTAGAAAAATTAAAGTTAATAGAAACAGACAACCATGGTTCACTAAGAGGGTACTTGAGGCGATAAGAGCTCGAAACA
>NW_016211795.1:0-1841 GCF_001687245.7 Rhagoletis zephyria
TTAAAAAGTGTCACACCATGTTACAGTTTTGCTCGTAACTGTATATGTACTTATGTGTAGAACATACATATGTATGTATCTCGGTTAAGTGTATTTTTGTTGTATGCTCCATTTACGCTGCTTGCGACTGCGTCAGCAGAAATAGTTGTGGCAACAAAGCATAGCAGCAAAGCATTTCAAGTGGCTTTTTAGCTGTATGTTTGTAAGCGTACATGCGTGAATATGTCAGCAGGACTTTCACTTTTCTGAGCGTTGCGGATTTGCTGTTTGCCCAAGTAAGTACAGATAAATTCAAATGAAAAAGTATTGGCAACAAAAAACGAGTGTGAAAGAAAATATCAAAGCGTTTGCTTTTTACGAAATCGAGTTTGATAATAAAAATACAAAAAATAAAAATAAAAATAAAAACATATACAAATGTATATTCTATATATGTATACATGTGTACAAAAATGTGTTTATTTGCATTGACAACATATAGCTTCCTTGTAGAGATTTAAGCTTTTAACTACTTAAGCAATTTTTTGCACAACATAAATTAAAAAAAAAAAAATCTACGAAAATAATCACCTAATTATTTCATACATCAATTTCTAGCTTAAATCTCAAATAAAATTAGAAAAATAAATTAAATGNGAAAAATTCAGAAAGATTAGCTTTTATTACTTTGAGCCTTTGAGCTTTTATTACGTTGAGTAAGTCGACTCTTTTTAAAGCAAAATTGAGAACTGACAGAAATGTTTTTAGCAGAAATAATCCACATTTTTGCATTTATGAAAAAAAAACATATTTTTGAGCCTCATGAACTTTTAAAATTCTCAAAAAGTCTGGCGTAAAACACGACGTCAAAGGAAATACTTAAAAGTCCCAAAAAATTTCGAAAATTGCCGATGAGCGCAGAAAGTTTCTGAAAATTTTTGAAATATCAAGAAAATACTCCTAAATCTATGCTCAAAAGATCTCAAAAAGAAACTGAAAATCGCGATCAAACACTTTTTTTGTAGCTCGTAAAAAAAAATAAATTTCTGCCTCAAAAAACAAAAAAGCGATATACCAGCTATCTATTTTTTTTATTCCGCAAACTATTAAACGCGAAAATTTCCGAAAAATCTGGAACAGTTCTGAAAAATCTAGAAAGGTTTTGAATAATCGCGAAAACTTCGGAGAAACTATACCCAAAAAAAAAAACAGAAAATCTCAACAAAAAAAATTTACAGTCACGAAAAAAATTTATTTTCTATCGTTGTCTATAAAATAAAAAAATTCTAGTTTACTTTTTTCTTTCTCAAAATACTCGTATTTAACTCACACATTTTTTTGGATGCTTATTCATGACTTTATATTCTACAACAAGGGAACTGGATCCCAAAATGTGGTACCATAATATTTCTTTCAAAATTTCAAAATCTTTTACAAACGTTTAAGTGTGGTTAAATTGGAAGAGCTTTCTTTATGAGTAGCCACGTATAGAACTCGCTTTAATAATTTTATAATTCTCACTGAATTGATACTGTGGCAGTCAGGGTTTTAGAATCGTTGAAGCTGAGATCGAAATGACTCATGCCTACTGAAGTACCTTAACGCTTGTAAATATAAACATAGTTAACTACGCGCATAAACGCAGTCATTTATTTAAATATAAAATTTTCCCAATTGGGTATTTTACCACAACTGAAGAAAAAATACGCATAAAACATGGTAGCATAGACAAAATCTCGTTTCATGAAATACCAGATACACTGGTGGCAAGTATATGCGTCCTTTATGGCAATGATGATGAGCGTTCAGTGTGCAGCAATAAAGAGTACTAGCACAGCAACAATTTACAATAAATATGTACG
>NW_016211796.1:0-1841 GCF_001687245.7 Rhagoletis zephyria
TAACTTTAAAGTCGACTTTATTTTGACTATGACTACGGGCCAATGTGTCGCATAGAAATTATAAGAAAAAAAAATAAGACAAAATTAAAAAAAGCATACACTGTCGGAATAAAGTATTGGCACAGCAAAATTTTCACAATATATGCACCAATTTTTATTGTAATATTTTTCCAATTTTGTATAAAAATTTGGTTCATTCTACAACAAAAAACATAAAAATATAATTCCTTAACTTTGTGCAAAACCCACGAAAATTCAGCAAATTTTAAACTTTTTAATCTGATTTTTTTGAATTTTGTTTGAGTATGTAGTTTTGCAGTCCATTAAAATCTAGTAAAAAATGCAAGTTCGCAGTAAGTCAAAAATCGCACTGATTTTAGAGAATTTGTTTGTTGAAGGTGTTTTGCGTTTTTTTCATGTAAATTATTTTCGAATAAATTTTTTGTATGGAAGAGCTGCGTAAAAAAATTGCCAAAAATCATAGCTACTTAAAACTTGTATTTTATTATAATAAAATTGATTGCGCTACAAATCTGCATACTCAAAATATTCCAAAAAATCTGATTAAAGTTTAAAATTTGCATGAGAATTTGCTGAATTTTCGCGAGAATTTCGCACAGTTTAGGAATTATATTTTTATGTTTTTTGTTGTAGAATGCATTTTGTTTTGCGTTTTTTTCATGTAAATTATTTTCGAATAAATTTTTTGTATAGAAGAGCCTGCGTGAAAAAATTGCCAAAAATCATAGCTACTTGAAACTTGTATTTTATTATAATAAAATTGATTGCGCTACAAATCTGCATACTCAAAAAATTCCAAAAAATCTGATTAACGAGTTTAAAAATTTGCATGAAAATTTACTGAATTTTCGCGAGTTTCGCACAAAGTTTAGGAATTATATTTTTATGTTTTTTGTTGTAGAATGAATATTAGAATAAAAATTGTTACATATATTGTGAAAAATTTGCTATGCCAATACTTTGTTCCGGCAGTGTAGATATAACTAAGGATCATATGACGAAAAATCCCACTACAATCACAGATTTAGAAAAATTGGTTAATACTCAGTAGTCACCTGATTTGTGGTCATGACGAAAAATTACAGAAGCAGTCCATANGAAAAATTTGCTGTGCCAATACTTTGTTCCGGCACTGTAGATATAACTAAGGATCATATGACGAAAAATCTCACTACAAATACAGATTTAGCAAAATTGATTAATACTCAGTAGTCACCTGACTTGTGGTCATGACGAAAAATTACAGAATGCAATATTTTAAGCCGATCGCAAAACAAATTTATTTATAACTGAAGGTGTCATTCAGCACATAGTAATGAGAGTAGCAGTCCATGTCCGTAAATTTGAACACGAAAAGATATAAAATGTATGTACTCGTATGTATGAAGTCTGCATGCAATGAAGTAATTATCACAAACAAAATATTCTTTGCTAAATGCACTTTTATTTAAAAAAAAATCCAATAAAGAGCGTTTGCTGGAAAATCCTCGTTACTAAGGAAATCAAAAATTAGCAAAAAATCGGCTTTAAGTTTTTATTCAGGTTTTTCTCCCCTGAAATTAAATAACTAAAAAAATTTCTAAAAATGTTTTATAAAACTTAATATATGTATATAGAGTATAAAGCTGTAAACAAACCCTAATTTGGTTCCTTACTTTGGTAAACGAATGATTGTTCTTTTTTATAATTAATAACTTACTAGCAGTGCGAAGAAGTCTTTAATTTGAACGCACATCAAGTTCGTTGCTTAAGTCTTTTGTTTCTTTTGTTTCACTACGAGCACTGTATGTGGCGTTAATGCGACATGAATGCGACGATGA
>NW_016211797.1:0-1841 GCF_001687245.7 Rhagoletis zephyria
GCCTTGTGCACTTTTTATACCCAAAAAATGTGTGTAAAAAGAAGGCATTTAATTTCTTGGCCATGACAGGCCATTCCGGTGTTATTTTTAGAATTCACTTGGCATTCAAATTTTTTTTTAATTGTACTTAAATCCAGTTCTTGGTTAAGTTCTTGAGCTGAGTTTGTTATTTGGCCAAATTATGCACTGAGCAAAATAGTCTTCAAGTATTGGTACAATTGACTTATGTTCAGGACAGCGGGTCCCTTTAGCACCTAGTCACTCATCTGCCTTGGCTAAACATTGTTTGGCACCATAATAAAATACTTTGGGGACTCGTTGTTAAAAAAATTTATTTTTGATTTACAAAAAAAAACATCGAATGTAAGCATGCGATATGCATTACGTCACTGCATCATTGGCTAACACATCCGACATTTACAAATGCACATATTAACATAAACACATCCGCACTTAGCATATAACTACTTTTATTTAGCGTACATATGTACATGTGTTTCCAATCGCACGTATTTCAAACAAATCTAAATGAATTTGAAAATTTACTTTTCAGTGTGCAGTAATTGACGCATCTTCACAGCATGCTGGGAAGTCGCATACAATCAAAATCAACCACTGAATGGGAAACAAGAAGAAAGAGAGCAGAAGAATCACAAGAACCATGCGCAACTCCAGTAACATGTACTACGTAAGAAATTGACTGCTCGATTTGGCTGAGTTTCTGGTTGCCTGCGGAAGCGGAGTGCAAATATTTTGCATAAATGTACGCAAATTTTTACATTTGTAATTCGTTGTTATTGTGACTAAACAAATTAAATATTTGCCTGCAGATCTTTTTGACGTAAAAAAATGGATTTACATCAAATTCACAAGAAAGTATCCAAGTTTGGTTTTGTTCTTCATTTAAATATGACAGAATGCAATAAAAACACGAAGCAGAGTAATTTATAAGGGCAAGCCGAAAAAATCGGTGATAGGCCAGATAAGGCTCTCTACGGTTCATAGGTCATTTTTTTTTTTTTTTGTCGGAAGCAAGCACAAAACAACGCGTGCAGAAAACAGTACGTGCAGACTATTTAGATGCCGCCCATTGTACTGCTTTCATGTCCATTTTACCTAATCTATTTTAAATCTGCATGACTTACGAATAAACCTAAGAAGTTGGTTGGGCGTCAGCTGTTCGTCTCTCAACACGGCTGGGTAGAAGCACCACCATCTCACCCTCCTCAGGGCAGAATAGGCAAATGGAGTTTTCATGTACGCCTATCACAGTCAGGTTATACTGCGAAGTGACCTGTCAGCGGTCCAACAAGTTATCTGCAGTCCCGTCTGCTCAGTGAGAGAAAAAACTAGGTACTTATACCTTCAGAGATTGAAGGCAAGATGAGTTTTGCCCACCTGCAGCCCTTCGATGCCTCACAGTCATTGCTGAGCGAAGTATTTACCCAGTTTCCGATGGTGCCTTCGATGGTCGAAGTAGGTAGTGCTATAACCCAGCAAAAAACCGGTAATCGCTTTTAGTTGTAACGTATTCTAGAAGGCATAACGTTATAATGCCTTCGAATGTTTCCACTTCTCTTAGGCATTGCCGGTAACGCAAAATAGAATGTCCTACAATATTTTATTTGTTTCGCTTCTTTGCTTCATTTCAGGGAATGCAAATTAGAATGTCCTACATACATAATTAAAGTGTACTTAATCAAACGTTTTTTATTGCATGTTCATGAATTCATTTTATTTTTTTGATTCCCAAAGTAGTGGTTTTGGTCCATAATTGGGCTAGTATTTTTCGGTGCATTTTGAACTAGTATGAGACTGGTATATTTCTGACCGAAATCTGC
>NW_016211798.1:0-1841 GCF_001687245.7 Rhagoletis zephyria
AAATCGTATTTATTAACCGATTTCGTTCAAATTTTAAAAGTGAGCTATGATAAAGATTTACCCGATTAGTGCCGCTGGAGTTAAGGTTGAAATTAATAACACGTATTCATTTTATGGTAAGCAATGGTTTTGCAGAAAATGAACCCAATGGATGGCGCTGCAGCCGAAATGTATAGAAACCTCGTGTAGTTGGTCTGCTTTGGCCCTATGTTTAAGCTATACGAATTTAGTTTTCAGATGTCTAAATGAAGGATAAGGTTAAGTTTTTCTGACGCCCTCATGCACGATCATGCGGTCCTGCATCTACCCAGAAAACAGTTCATAAATTTTACCATGAATTGTAAAAGTGGTGAATTAACAAGGAAAGTTCTCCGTAGGTATATCAATTGCTTCATTTGAAAGATACTTAAGAGATCACACGACTCATTTAGCAATGTACCGGAAAAATTTTCATCCTGTGAGAGAGCGAGGATTCTTGGCCGTCCTATAACAGAAAACGCACTTCTGCGCTCATGAGTTTCCCTATAAGAATTTTTATTGGCATACGCATCGCACCAATGTTGACGTTGCAAGATGATAGAAGAATATTACGCACGCTTGGCAGAGATCTCACAGGTGGAAATAAGACCAACGGTGAAGCTCATGACACCGAGAGGGATTGGTATTCCATATGGTATCCCAGCGTTACTATTATTGGCCTATGTGTGAGGAGGATACTGCGCCTTAGTGGTTTCAACTTAAATAAAAGATTTTGACTTTACAGACTAATTTTGTTTTTAAACGCTCTTTTGCATTGGTCAACGCAAAAGCTCTTATTTGGCGCCGCGAAGTAAGCGGGCATTGGCTAGTACTTAATATATTTAAACAACAGTTGAGGTACATACCAACGGACTTTTATTAAAATCTGTGTGCTATCCAAATTAGATTATTGTGTCCTCCTTATGGTGCATTTACATGGTATGAATCTGTTCATAAGCCGTATGAATTTTCCTATAAAAGAAGCACCAACTCTATAAAGAAATGAATGAAAGCGATATATATTTAACATTTTTGACTTATATACTTGGCAAGTATTTTTTTTGTAAAAAACACACAAAAAAATTTCATTTTGTGCTAACTTCGAAACTAGACTTATTTTATTTTTAATGTGCTTTAAAAAGGACCTACTGCCAATAAAGCCTTGCGGTTTGCTATTTTTTCAAATGTGTAATACTTCCATTCAAACATCTTTGTGGATAAACAGTTTTTTGTTCAGAAATTGCTTGTTTACGTTGTTTGTCTTTCATATTAAAAACGTTTGGCATAAGTTGAAATCATAGGGATGTCGTTTTCTTTCGTTTCTCAGTGGATTTTATACTTGAAAAGGCACCAAAATATATATGCAATACTTCTACATATCTTCGTTTAAAGTACAAAACCGCGCATCAAGGAAATGCAAAACCTTGTATGTGAGGTTGCCTAAATTTTATAGGAGAGAGTAAAATTTGTCATAATTCAAAACGGTTCCCTGTTTTAAACTTAATTATCTCTTCTTATGTCTAAGTATCGAAATTTTAGTATAAATGATTAAGGGCTTGATGATAGGAGCTTCCGGTGAGCAAATATCTTTTTTTGGCACAAATGTCAGTTACGAGGTTTTACGCGATTTTTTACTTTAAACGACGATATACAGATTGGCGCTTACACAATATGTTAGTGTTTGGCCTAGCTTCTCCTCCCATATGGGGCGTGCGCCTTGATTTTGTTACACATAGGGGAAGGGCAGTTTTACGCCGACTCAGAATGGCAATTGAATTTTTATGAGAAGCTGTTTTCATGACAGAATACACTCGGAGGTTTAC
>NW_016211799.1:0-1841 GCF_001687245.7 Rhagoletis zephyria
ATTTAACGCGTATGTCATTATGGCTGAAATATGTGTGTGCATGTACACTATACAGGGCGGGTCAATTTACTTTGACTATGCGCGTATAGCATAGGAGGATTCTAAGCAAATTTTGCGAAGAAATCATTGGTCTAAAATCAATTTGGAGTTTGGCAAATTGCAAAAATAGGTTTCGAAGACAATTTTAAAATTTTCCCTGTTGTGCCCCCTGGTGGAAGTTTCAAGGAAAGGAAAGTGCAGAAAACGATTCTTACAAAAAAAAAAAAAAAACACCTAAATCATGTTTTTATACAAAATTTAAGCGCTTCCTTACGACACTACAGCCAAATGCTAATAAACCTATTTTCGTAATTTGGCCAACTCTAAATCGATTTTTTAGCCATAGTTTCATCGGCAAATTTTCTTAGACTTCCACGTAGAATTCTTATGTGCTATGTGCGCTTAGTCGAAAAAATCTGCAATATAAATTGACCCGCCCTAATGCACATTGGTCAAAATAATTATTAGTACAGTGATTTGTTTTACAATATTCGCAATTTTTTGCATACTATTTTTTTTTCGTTAATTTTTCACGCAAATATATGTAAATACATAGTTCCTATTTTGATAACTTTCTACAAAACTTTAAATAATTCAAAAACTGTTCATAAAAATTTTGATTAAGAATTTTGAGAAACAAAATAAAGTAATACANTTAAAATTCTTGACGTTTCCAAACAATTTAATTTTTAAATTTACTCACAAACTCACACACACATTTTCATTTTCAATCTCAAGCAACAACAATTTCGAACAATTTCATTTTTTTATTTTCACTTTTATATGATTTTAAAATGTTGGCAAACTTCAAAAAAAAATCATGGCCGACAAATGGAGAGAACGGTTATACCTTGCTATGTTTTTATCATGCATAATATATAATAATAAAAGTAAATAAATTTATTGAATATTGTAAAATAAATCACCGTGCGAATAATTATTTTGACCGCGAGTTATACCGTTCAAATATTCTCCGCAAAGATCCGGCTAAATTCAAGCCTGGATTGTATTTAATCGCATTTTGATGTAGCACAAGAAGTGAAAACACACATTTTAAATTATTTTAAAGTTCATTGCATGCTGTTCCTTGACCCAAAAATTGAAATCAGACCATTCAAATGGCCTCTTCAAGAGTAATATTTTTGATTTTTTTCTTTTTTTACCTAAAAGCTGCATGCAACGAATTTTATAAAAAAAAATAATTTGAATGTGTTTTATGGCTACTCCGACAATGAAAATGAATTCCTTGACACAAGTTCATAGCATACTGTTTTCAGGTAAAAAACTTCTGTTTCTGAAGGTAATTTTAAAGGTTACTCTAAAATTTCGAGATATTAGATTTTGCCAAAAAAAAAATTATTTTCCATATTGAGCCCCATATAAAACATGGCAAAAAGTGCTCCGATTTTACTGTATTGGTTATCTGTGATATTTATTTTTAGGAATGAAGAAATCTGAAAAATCTCATAGAACTGCCACGGCTACTACACTAGAGGCGCAAATGATAAACATAATCCGATTCTAATGAAACTCGGTTTGTATCTTAGTTTTAATCAGAAAAACTTAAATCTGTGAGATTGTTAAATCGGCGAACTGATACGACTACCAGTTCTAAAAATATCCATTTATAAAAATCAAATTTTATTAAAATCGGACAACATCTACCATACCTGCTCTTTAATGTAGTAGGAGAGGGTATTTTTTGTACTTCTTTTTTCCTAGGCAAAGTTACTACTTTTGGCAAATTTCAGTGAAATTCCGTTGATTTTTGGCAATTTTTTTGCTGTCAGTGTCCTCCATAT
>NW_016211800.1:0-1841 GCF_001687245.7 Rhagoletis zephyria
TTGTCGACATTTTTATGCCACCTATCTTCGCTTCCTGCCCACCGTGACTATAGGATATTAAGAAAACGTAATGTATAGTGGAAAAAGTTCCCTGGTTAGCCGTACGTCGGAGATTTGTAGGGATACTTCCGAATGACCGCTGGACAGCATTTATTGTCTATTTTACGAAGACATTCACAGATCTTTTTTTTTTTGAATTCTTCACAAGTTTTAACTCTCCAGTTGTTCTTGTATACCAGCGAGGTTAATAAAAAAATCATTTTGTAGGATTCCGTTCTTTTGGTACAAAATTAACTTTTCGCTTTTTTAAAAACTCTTGCACTTTAACCGCATAATGGGACGACGATCAAGATTTTACCCAAACATTCCTTCTGATATACTTCTTGATTCACTGCAAGGCACGAGGCTTAAACCAAGGCTTTATCTGATATTGCGATGTAGAGCATTACTTTTAGTTCAAATGTGTGCTTGCACTTCAATTTCACATTGGAGTCACATTTGGAAACGTTATTTGTATAAAATCGATCATTTCCAGCCACCTCTGATTTGCTGAAAGGAAAATAATTTTCGTCGTCCAAAACGTATGATTTTTTTTGCTGAAATTTCGAATCATCCAACGGCACTGCGATTTTAGTTTAGATATTTGATCGACGGTGTATTCTAGTGATGTTACTTTTTTGGCACTTTATTTGAATTTTTTTTTAACGTTTTGCAGATACCACTCTTATGGCGTCGGGTAGGCTTAGATAATCCTTATTATTGAACTTATTCTTAAAGGTGGATAAAGCCAGTTTAGTCATGATCATCGGAATCCTTCCACTGTCACACTTTCTTTCCATACTCGAGAGTCTTGAGAATTCTACATAACCTAAATCCTTTTAAAATGATTAACAGTAAATGCTTTTTGTGAAACTGCATAAAACAGAATACAAAATGAAAATATTATTCTCAATGTTTCACATCTTTTTTGTAAAACATCTCAAAGATTATGAAAGGATAAGTGACAATCGTGAAATTATTATTTGATTCACCTTTGCTTAAGCTTATTTTCTCCCCCTGTCATTGTGTACTTGTGTCGCGCACTTATGGATTGTGTACTTCGTACACCTTGCGCTCTTTCACATGGAAAACAATGAAATTAATAAAAACAAAAATAAACCGCAAAAACAAACATCAAAAGAGGCGAGAGAAACCCTTTTCTTTTTCCAGTTGCACACTGAAAATGTATGTATGGAAAAGTTCAAAAAAGCAAACGCCAGCAACTTCAAGGATAACAAAAAAGGCAAAAATTCAAGCAGAAACCAAAACAAATACAAATAAAAGTTCTTCTCTTTGCTGGCTTTTGCTAAAATTGACAAAATTCGAAATAAAAATGCGAAAGCCCCACCGCAAAATAAAGCGACTAAGGCAGTCAGCGGAAGATAACAAGGACGACTGACTATGCCGTTATGTGGATAATGAGCATACGACATGGGGTTAAGTGACGGGTTGGGCGCAAATTCGCGTCATCTACAGCAATGGGAGAGCAGAGTGTTATATACACCGCAGGCGTCGATGTAACAAAGCATGTAAAAAAGTCTTTAAAAAGTTAAACACAGCAGAGCCTAACGTGAGGACAGACCCCGACAGCGAGAGCGCCAGCTGCACAAACGCAAGGACGATGGGTATGTATGTAAGTTGTCAAGCAAAGTCTACACACATACATACATACATACATATGTTAAAAGTAATTTTCTTTGCAAACGAAATAAAAACAACAGACGGCGAAATAATGAAGCTCACTGAATGTGCTGAAAATAAAATAATCCGTCTTTGAGTGATGGCTTTCGAAGAAAGCTAAT
>NW_016211801.1:0-1841 GCF_001687245.7 Rhagoletis zephyria
AGAATGAAAAAATATGGCAATATGAAATGGATGGCCGCAATTAATGTCTTTTTTGTGAGGCAAAGCTGAGCAGAGAAGAGCAGAAAAAAACGGAATCATTGTTGTGCATCTTTCGTCGTCGTGTATATATTGCACCAGTCAGCAGAATCGATGCTGCTGCTCGCTTGCATGCAGTCAAGTCAAGTCAAGTCAATGGTGCATATGATGCTACAATTATGTTATGAATAGGCGGACGGAGGGGGCGGCCACAATTAAAGCGACGACTCGTGTCTTCTTTTTCTCCGGGGTTGCAGTGCACTCACACAAACTCACAATTTGCATTGCTATTGACAAAAGCCTGACTTCTCCGCTTTTCTTCTTTATCTATTCAGCAGATCTGCACTAAAGTCACCACTGCTACTAAAAGCTGTCTAGTCTAGACAATTAAAATTCGACTGTTTTCTGATTTGTTAACCAAACAACTTTTTTTGAAGTGAATTTGTGTCACACAAGTTTATTGCCCAATGCTTACCCGAAAGTTGTGCTTCAGGTCGGGAAAGACGCACTCAAAGGTGCCGTTTCTGCCCACTGACGCCGTCAAATTGTTCATTGTCATCAGTTGCTGTTGCTGCTGAAGCTGTTGATGATAATGTCCACTTATCATTGAAGAGGTGGAGTGCCTCCATTGCTGTTGCTGCTCTGGAGGTTGTAGTGCCGGCAGGTACTGCTGCTGATGTTGATGTTGATGCTGTTGCTGTTGCTTGCCGTTGTAATTACGGTAATGCTCATCTGCGTGCTTTATTAATGATGCAGTGCAGGTCACCGGCGGTGCCAAGAGAATGGTGGTGGAAAATAGTAGGAACAAGAAGAGCATCTTCCTTTGAATGTCAATTGCCTGCCTGGCTGAGGCTGTGAGTGAGGTTGCTGAAAAAGTGGGAATCAATTATTAAGTGAATGATTATCATAAGTAGGTGCAGTGCAGCTCTTTCTGATCTCATCTTTGTTTTCAGTGGCAATGGCAGTGTTGAGAGAAAGTTGAGTGACTGCCACTAATTAGTGAGGACAGATCAGATTTTGGTGATGTGTGCTGTGGTGGTGCACCAAACAGCAGCTCACAGATTTCCTCCTCATTAAACAGTAGCGGCATCACTCTTTCGTTGTGTGGTTCGTCTGTGGTGGTGATGCATGTAATCGTGATTGCATTACCTTAATTGCCCTACAGTGCATCCTCTTCTTCTTTTTCTGTGTGTGCGGTTTTGTGTTACCGCACAGCATCAGAAACAACAGCAGCCCACTTTGCCAGCAAATATTAAAAACAACCAAGTGGTTCTGCAAACTAACGGGTTTGTTTTCACTTTGGCTGTCTCTCTCTGTTGGAAAAACATTGTGTTCCCTCATGTTGCTGACCAGACAGTGGCAGTACATGACGGGAGAACAATGCCGCGTTTTCTGCTGCTGCTCCTGTCGCTTTCGCTTTTAGCAATCTACCCCCCGAACCCGCTTATTGAAAGGCACTTTTGCAAATTGCACCGGTGGCCCTCTTTCCAGTGCGATGCATTAGAAAAAGGAAAAGAGAAAGAAGAGGGCCAATCGATGAGACCACGTCTTTTCCCACTAAACGGACTGAGCTGAAATGCTAAGCAGCTGCTCTGCCAGGGAAGAGAAATGTCTTGCAGGCAATCATCAGAATCTCAGGCAGTCTGCCGACAGCAGCAGCAGCGGTAGCAGTGTGCTCGCATTCTCAATTTTGTGCAAACTGTTGTCCTGTTCCCTTCGCTTTTCCATTCCTTTCACTCATGCCCAGCTCACCATCTCTCTCTCTCTTTCTCTCACCTTTAGTTTATGCTTATGCCTTCATTAAA
>NW_016211803.1:0-1841 GCF_001687245.7 Rhagoletis zephyria
CCGAGGAATTCCCTAGAGAACTCATCTCTACATTTGAAAACCCGGCAACTCCTCAGGGGCTCACTGGAGTCAAATCCTGGAATAGGGTTGTCCGGATTTTCAAACAGGTAGTCGCCCACCCGTTCAGAGAGTTTTGACTCGATCTCGACCCACCTCTCCTGAACGGGCTTACCGCTGCCTGTGGCTTCGTCGACAAGCGCGACCTGAAGGTGATCCCTGGCCACCTCACAGTACCGTCGTTTCGCCGCCGTTTCTTCTTGCTGGGGCGTGCTTTTTGTGTCCGGCCTTTTCCCAGCTGGTTCTGTTGTAGACTCCTCCTTAGGTCTACTTCATTTAACTGTCACAGGCTTCTTGGTTGGTTTTGAATTAAGGTACCTCCTGTACCCCTCCACCACCTCATGGCACCTGCGACTTTCTTCTTCATCCTTGGGGTGTACAGTACCGACCGCTGCATTCTTGGCAATCTTGTCAAGAATGAAGACAGCCCTGTTGTACTTCGTCTTGAGCGCCACCCCCGAGGACTTGGTTTTCCTCCTTTCTGGCTTTGGAGTGCTCCCTGGAGCACTCAACGCTGTCTTTGAGGAAGATGGGGTATTGTCGGGATCGCTAGGCTTAGCGCTCACCGGTATTGTTATCAAAGAGCGTGCAGAATCCTGACTGGAAGCCAGGAGCATATCCTCCCCTGCGCTCAGGATGTTTTCCGAGACATCTCTCCTCTCTTCGAAATTTGTGTTTCTGTTTTGTTTTTTGTTTTTATTATTGTTTTTGTTCATTAGTTTTTTGTTCCCACGAGTATGCTCGGAAGGGGTGGTCCACCCCGGCAGAGCCGGCATACCGTGGTAAGGCACTTATACAACCGACCTTGCCCGGGCATCGGAGGGGACCGTTAGCGACCAGTTCTTTAAGCACTACTGGCCATTCATCCATCGGCACGGGTACCTCAACACCGCTGGCTTAAAGTGCTTTCCAGAGAAGGGAAAGGGGGAGAGTGGTCGGCAATATATAGGTGGGGTGATAGGTAAAGGGGGGCGGTTAAAGGAATCGGTTGGGTTGGGGAAGGTCGGTGCGGGCGTCTACGCATGGGAGCTGCAGCCCACGGCCGCCACAAGAACTACGGGTGAGCAGCCGCAGACCCAGTACCCCTCTTGGTTCATGGTTCTGTGCCTGGAACACCAGTATGACTGACATAGCATCACTTAAGCCCCATCCAGCGGCAAGGAGACCGACATGATGAGGGGCTGTCTGTTGTGATTGCAGCTTTTCGACGTTAAGCTTTCCTTGCATATTTGGGCGCNATCTTGGCTGCAACAAGATAGTGGTCCGAGTCGATGTTTGGGCCTCGGAGTCTGCGTACGTCTAAAACACTGGTAGCGTGCCTTCCGTCTATCACAACATGATCGATTTGGTTTCTCGTTTTTAGATCCGGAGACAGCCACGTAGCTTGATGGATCTTTTGCTTGAACCTAGTACTGCACACTACCATGTTTCGAGCCCTGGCGAAGTCGATCAGCCTCAATCCGTCGTCGGACGTTTCGTCGTGTAGGATGAATTTTCCGACGGTGGTTCCAAAGATCCCTTCCTTGCCCACCCTGGCATTGAAGTCGCCAAGCACGATTTTGATACCATGACGGGGGCAGCGCTCGTATATGCGCTTCAAGCGCTCACAGAAGAGATCCTTGGATACCTCATCCTTCTCTTCCGTNTACCTCATCCTTCTCTTCCGTCGGGGCATGGGCGCAGATAAGCGAGATGTTGAAGAATCTCGCTTTGATGCGGATTGTGGTTAGACGCCCGTCCACCGGGGTGAACGACAGTACTCAGCGACGGAGTCTCTCTCCCAC
>NW_016211805.1:0-1841 GCF_001687245.7 Rhagoletis zephyria
AGATGAAAAACGGAAAGAAATTAATCCCCATTTGGGGGAAAAATATAAAATTTCATGTTTTCTTCTAAACAAAATTTGCCTTTTTATAGCACATTCCATGATAAAAAATAGGAAGGTAGAACCGCTGAGAGGAATTTTTCAAATTCTTGACGTTCGCAAGCAATTTAGTTTTAAAATTTTACACATAAACTCACACACACAATCTCATTTTCAATCTCAAACAACAACAACTTTGAACAATTCATTTTTTTACTCTCAATTTTATACGGTTTTAAAATGTTGGCAAACTTAAAAAGAAAATCATGGCCGATGCATTGAGAGAACGGTTTTACCTTACTATGCTTTTATCATGGTATATTCGTAATGAAATGAAATAAAATAAGATAAAATACCATTTTAAGAAGTGACATTTTGACCAGTTTTGGCTATTTATATTTTTGTTTATTTAATGTTTATCTTTTTTTGCGGTGCTAGGCATTTTCTTCGATATAAAAGAAATTGCCAATCATTAAAAATCAACGAGATTTCTTAGCGCTTGAAATCTGCACTTTGAGCTACTAAATGGGCTATAAAACTGCATACCTAAAACTTTTCTGGAAATTCTAAATAAAAAGCCAAAGCGACAGAATAAAATGCTTTTTTTAGAAATGATCTATCATTTTCTGATAGGGACAATTGATATTGATAATTTTCGTGTTGATGTATATTATATTCACCAACCATAAATTTAATAAAGAATGCTGCTTTTAGTCTAAAAGCTTCAGTGCTCGATCACTCTCTTTCGCCTTTTCAAAATGACTATTACTACGTTTATACGCATGCATAAGTCGCTTTAATTCATTTCGCCGCGATTCAAAACATATGTATAAACCGAATTTCAATTCGCTTTGAAAGAGCGAAGTGTTTTGGCTCACACTCCATTTCAAATCGGTAATTTATTTCTCCAGACAGTTAGAAAGAGTGTATAAACACCGCTCTCACTCAAAGCGAATTGGAGATCAGCTGTTCCGCTCAAATTCCAAACAATCGCATCAGTATTAAAAAGCTGATTAATAATAATCGTTCTTTTCCTTTGTCACGATTTTATAATGCCGAACAAAACTAGATCTTTATCACTTTCCATTATGTTAACCTATAAAATGTCAAATGAAAACAGCTGATTTTGTTTGCTTTTGAAGACGGTTACTTTGATGCCGATATAAAGCCGTAAGTATAAACACTAGAGCGAAATGTGTACGGTGCCAATGCGCTTTCAATTAAGTCGATTATTCGTATAAACGTAGTATATGACACAGTTTGTAATGTCTTTTTAAACAAGACATAACATTGCGACTCACAACGCGATAGCAGATCACGCATTGCGCACACCCATTCATTTTTTTTTTCTGCAAAAAAAATGTATTTCCCATCCCTCCCGAAACATTTTATGTGTGTATTATTCGAATAGTTGCGCAGTGAAGTCCATTGTGTACAAATACAAGTGAGATATCTTAGCAATAGACGTTATCCTGGGCCACAGATGCGATCATCTGTTTTTTAGAGTTGCTTATTTTGGTCTAAACTGCTCTTTTATGACAATGTGCTTGAATTTGTTTGCATCTTCGTGAGCTTATTCGTTTGCAGACTTACAAAATGGCGAACAGCCATCAAAATACTGATTCAAAATACACATCTTTCACTGGACACACAAATGGGTGCGCGCAGCAAAATTCAGCCCTAATGGTAAGTTAATTTCATCGTGCGGCGATGATAAGTTAAGAATTTGCGATACATTTTCAGGCGAATGTGTGCAAACGTTCACCGTGGGAAGAGGTATGGGACGACAGCTGGCATGGCATCCA
>NW_016211806.1:0-1841 GCF_001687245.7 Rhagoletis zephyria
TCGTAGCGTAGTTTTCCTCAGCCTTGTTTAGGGAGCGAGAAATATATGCAATTGTTTTGACCGTACCTATATCCCCCTGGGATAGAACTGCACTAATTGCGTAGTTCGACGCGTCAGTGGTCAAATTAAAAGGCTTACCAAAATCAGGAAATTCCAGGAATTCAGCGGAAGTTAGCATACGTTTCAGGTCGTCGAAGGCTTGCTAAGCCGCACTATCAAGTTGTATTGCTACCTTCCTCGATGCACTGGCTTTTATTTGTGCTTCGCTTAGCTATTGTGTCAATGGCTTAGCTATTTTTGCGTAGTCACGAATGAACTTCCGATAGTAGGGGGTCATTCCCAAAAAAACTTTCCAGATCTTTCAAATTGCATTAATTAAATTTTTTTTTACATTCACTGTTGCCAACTTGATGCTTTTCGCACCAAATTTAGTGGGTATTCAAAACGCGAAAATTTTTTAGTTTTGTGCTTGGTGCGTTTTTGGTGCTTTTGTTTTTAGTTTGAAGACTTCAAATTAGAAAATCTTAAAAAATGGAAGCAAAATTTATAGCAATCGTAAGTGTTCTAAGCAATTTTACAAAAATTTAAACAAAATCATGGCACAGTGACAATCATAAGCGACAACGAAATATGTTCAGCACCTTCAATCATGCCAGAAGAAATCGACCGTTGTGCAAGAAACATTGATTTTTATTAACTTGAATCGGCATTCTTACAATAAAATTATGTATTCATATAAAGTCCATAAAATACACCAATAAAAGTTTGGTGCTTTTTCAAATTCAAAACTTGGCAATACTGCCTTTTGTTCGATTCTTCTTCTTTTTCTTGTCGAGTTCGTCTTGCTCTCTCATTCTGGTTTATTTTGACGTCACGGCCAGTTGCTCTCAGCTCGATTGGCGCAATCTTGTATTCTATCATTCTTGACCAAACACAATGATATCGTCGATGTACACATAGCAGATTTTACCGATATATTGTTTCAGTACATCGTCGATCATACGCTGGAAGATGGCTGGCGCATTTTTAAGGCCGAAAGGCAATCTCAAAAATTCATATTTACCGTTCGTGGTCTAAAAAGTAGTCTTAGATATGTTGGATTCCTTCATAGGGATTTGGTGGAACCCAGAAGTGAAGTCAATGATCGTGAAGTAACGGGAGTTGCCATGGCTACCCAAAGTAGCGTTTATGTCAGGGGTAGGATAGGTGTCGGGTTACAGCGTTAAGCCGTTTGTAGTCAATTACCATACGGTACTGCTTCTCCCCATTGGGTTTAGGTTTCTTGGAAATCCCCAAAATAGGAGAGTTGTATGGACTCTTTGATGGTTGGATAACTCCCTCTTTCAGCAACTCATTCACCTGCCGGTCGACCTCTTCTCTCATGCAAGAAGGATAAGGATAGCTTTTGCTATAAACTGGTTCAGAAGTTGATGTTTTAATTTCTGCGCGTATGCAAGTGTCTACTAATTCCCTCCATTTAATACGTAGGAAAAGGTTGCTAAATTTAGCTACTAGTTTGTTCACTTTTTCTTCCGTTTCAACAGGGATGTCCTTAGACAAAATATAGTTCACTTGGGTGGATACGCGAACCTTCAGCTGGATTTTAAATTCGTTAACCTTTAGAATATTAGATTTTCTGTACACTATCGCACCGATATCCCTAAGTGTGTCGTCCCCTATAATTCCGTCAAATGAGGTTAATCCTGGGAGCACAAAGAAGGTTATGTCAGAGTCAACGCCTATGTCCTTAAACAAGCTCGAATTTATTTCCTCCTGTATCGGAATATTTTCTCCTGCTGATCTTACGGTAAAGGATCTGTCGACTGGTTTGCCTTGCTTGA
>NW_016211807.1:0-1841 GCF_001687245.7 Rhagoletis zephyria
CTTTTTAGTGTCGTCGAAGAATATTTTCGTTCCTTATGTTAATGTCCATATATCTATTTCTTTAGGGGTGTTTTCGAGAATCTTATTGGATTCGTTGTTGCTTTCGATGTGCCATAGGATATATAAATCGTCCGTGAATATACCGTGTCAGATACGGTTATTCAGCCTCATTTCGTAAGTCGTAAATAAGGCTAAATTGTACGACTTACAACATTGACATTGTCTACTGTCGTGCTAAAATAAGTAAAGTCAATTGACAAGAAGAGTGATGTGTGGTTACATGTTGACAGAGCTTTCGAGACGTGAAAATCAATATGCAGCAGAGCGTCTAAATTTGACTTGGCTGGTTGAAATGAGCTTCATCTTTTCCGTATACCAGAGCAACCAAGTGGCTATTATTTTCTCAACTAGTTTCGAAAGACACGAGATTAGCGAAAGCAAAATGGTGGGCTATTAGCTTGGAGTAAGTAATTACTTGTTGCGGAGTTTGAATTGATGTTATTGAATATTGCCTATTATGGTTTCCTAGTCTTTTGACTTTGCTCCATAATTCCTGTGGTAGTGCGTGGATGTTGATTATTTTTTAGAAGCTTTCATAACTGGATTTTTTTGTTGGTTCATTTCTCTGCGGAAGATGGTATTTCTTCTCTTGTATTCTAAGAGGTTTAGTTGCGTTTGGGCATCCACAGAAAGTGTGTCATGCTGCCACTTTTCACTTTTGTTGCGGGGAATGGACAAGAATCCGAGCAACAGGATCGCTGAATAACGTGCTGGGCAGGCGGTCTGAAAGGACGAGTACCAGAGTCGCACTGCCTTCGCTTCACTGTATTTAAGTTATTACAACCCAGTAGGCTTTGTTCGGCCGAAAGGATAAGTCTCCGAACCGCACTGACACTGGTGTTGGGTAGTCGGTCTTAAAGGACCTACAATTGAAAAGGTTTTATATTTACAGCTTTATGGTCCTTGGCATTTGCATTTGTTTTAAAGTTTAAGTGATTTATAAACATTAAACTGAAAAAACTTTAATTAAATTTAATATTAAACACGCTTATTTAATGCTTATTATAGCAAACTTACTCTAAGCTATTTTTAAAAACATTTACTGAAATGCTTGTTGGGTCATTACACATCAAATTTTAAATTAAAAAATCAAGAACAGACTTCAAAATAAATCTATGCGATGTAAAATCAATATCCAATGTTTTAGAGATGATGGTATACTGTTGAAAGAAACTCTACATTGTAGAGTCTATAATTCGAATTGCATGGATTTCTTATGTTTCAAGAAATTTCGCATTATTTATTGAGAGAACAAACGTAAAGAAGGAATTCTTCAAGTTATGTAAATAAAAATTATCATGTAGGCATTCGAATCGTTTAGAGTGTGACTACTGTGTTTCAATAGCAGGGATTGTTTATGGGATGTGCATATTTACCTTAAATATTATACGCATTTCTACTTTGCATTTTAATGCGCTACTTATTCTGACTTAACTTTGATACAGCTTGACCAAAATTAGAGTAATGGCTACATTCAGTGCTGGATAAGGGGCAGGGCCGACGGGGCCGCGGCCCAGGGCCCCCACAGGTGATGACGAATGAACAAAAACAGAGATTAAAGAAAATATCGCTGGGTATTGAAAAGATTTGTCAGCACCATCAGTCCATCTTGCGGAACCTAGCTTAGCTTCTTCTGGCTCTGGTGAGATTATCGACTCACCTAATAATGGGAATTTCCGTGGGATGCTGGAATGACCCCCGGACATAGTAAAGGATAGGGAAATAAGGAACGAGGGCACGTGAATTATTTATCAACAACCTGCGAGGAAATAATAACTTTG
>NW_016211808.1:0-1841 GCF_001687245.7 Rhagoletis zephyria
CTTCCGTCAAAACATCCATATCGAAAGGTGCAGATGTAGTCAACGTAACCGTAGTTAAGCACTTGCAAAGCAATACACCATCACATTCGAAAGATACAGATGACTGTGATGGTGGAACGCAATTTGATTTGCAAGCTGAGTCGGATGGAGCAGCACCACTTCGCGACAGCTGTTTATGTGCGGGTATGAAAGCAGACTATTGTAACTGTCAAACACTGCAGAGTCAACTAGCAAGCTGCTCTTCACCTGCGCCTCCTGCGCCTACCACACACGCCACAGTCGTTGGCATTGCTGCAGACGTAGCTGGAAATAAGCGCAGTAGCGAACCGATATCCGGTCAAGAATTAAGGCTACCCAAAAAGCGTTTAAAGAGCACAGGTACTAAATAGGTTTTTGCCATTATTATTTCGCTTTTATTCAAAGTGTGTGATTTACGTACAGAAATCGAGCATGTGCTTTCAAGCTCCTTGGATCAATTAGGTAGAACGCTGGATGAACAACTGAATGCAGCAATTGAGCTAAGGGACGCGAGTAATAAGTACGAGATGCCCAATTCCACTCGAAGGATTGACGAAATAATGGTATGGTGGATGATGTGTTCTTTTGTTTTTGCACATTTTACTACTAATTATTTACGTTTTAAATTTTAAGGAGGAACACCAAATGCAAAGTAAAATCTACGTAGATATCAAAAGTGAATACGAGGTTCAAAAACAAAATACGAGGGAAAGCATGCTAGCCACGACACTAACAGCATTAACGCCGCTAGCGTCACTTACAAGTAATCAACAACAAATGCCATTGCAACAACATAGTGACGATGATAATGATGAGCAGACGGGGGAAAACTAAATTTTGTTGCCTACAAAACGGTGATGTTTATTCCGTTGTAGCCAATGATGGGTCGAATGCCAAGACGCATGCTCGGCGAGATGTAACTGCATCGAATTTTTCGTTTGAGGTTTCACACTTTTATGGCACATATATGTAGATAACACAGGTTACAGAACGAAAGATCATCAATTCAAGGAATACAAAAAATACTTATGACAAATGACGCCTCTACAAGAAGCGAAAAGGAAATGATATTCTCCACACAAATATCTATCAAGATGGTCGGCACATGGTTGCCAACTACCTCATTTTTTATGAAAATATCTCTAAAAATATGTAGTTTTTATTTTTTAATGGAAAAGAAAAGCAGTTGTACATTTGTATGCATGCACTGCGTACATACATACATTGTAGGTGTGTGAAATGCATACATACCTACCATACAATGTGAGGGTGCCATATCAATTACGCTTTTGGCAGTATCTCACCATAGCGTATGAGTGATTTTTAAATTTGCATTAGATGGAATACGCACATGCATATATTAAGTAGTTATGTATGTAGCTTGAAAACGTAAATGAATCGGCTTGTGCAGTACACTGGTGCATACTATAGTCACTTATGAGTGTCAATCCATATTAAATCGGCCAATATTTGGAATCGACTATTTTTGATTTTTATGGATTTTGGTTAGAACTTTTCTTTTATTATATAAAAAAAGTTCTGCCACAAGAAAAAATAAAATTTTTTTTAGCGAGTTGAAAATTTCCCGGATTTGCAAGTTAATTTTTTTAGGTCTCAAAAATTATTATAGTTACAAAAATTTTTCTGGTCTCGTTTTATTTTGATATTTGACACTAATAAAAAAAATAAATATCAAAAAGATCTAAAAATACAAATCCAATTTAAGAAAACGTAAAAACAACTTTGTTTTTAAAGCACCTTTAACCGAGACCAGAACAGTTTTTATAACTATAATTGTTTTTGAGATATATAGTAAAAAAAAA
>NW_016211810.1:0-1841 GCF_001687245.7 Rhagoletis zephyria
GAAGATGCAGTGAGCGTTGGTGCTTCTTCGTCTGGTGCTCACTGGCTCTTCTTTTTCTCTCTTCTGCTCACCCAACTGAGAATTGGCCCGTTTTGCCAAAGTGAATTTTGCAGTTTCTTTTAGCATTAGTTTGTCGGACTTTGTTTGTATTCACCATTCAAAAGAGAGGCACGCGTTCGGTTGTGCTCCATTGCAGTCATTGCTACTGCTGCTGCAGTCGCGTTTAACGAATCGGCTAATTTTATCAAACTGAGTCGTTTTCAAACACTGTTTCTTCTTTTTTCCTGAGACTCCCTCTCGTTTAGACTCAACTCATCTGAAGCAAATAGCATTTGATACTTTTCACGACAGTGTCGCAGAGTGTTCTAGTTTTACTTCACGAAAAATGCTCGCAATTTGTAATTGTGGTTAATTTTGAGCTTTGTGTCTATTTTCTATTGTGTCTATTAAACAAAAGTGTTCCAATACAATAAGCAGTCAACATGGTTTCTAAAACCTTCATGTCATCTGCGTCTAAATCGCAAACAAAGCAAATGGTACTTTTGTTTAATTTTTACGTTTTTTGTCAATTTAAATTTTTTTCTAGAAATCTGTAAATTTTATTCAACGATTCTCTGACCATATTCAATTCTTTTCTTTCCATCTAGATCACAAAAACGACGCGCACTGTCAACCAGCGCCGTCTGTCTGAGCGAAAGAACTCGCAGGAGCTGCCGATGCAGCAGCCCAAGCTCAAGATGCTCTACGGGCGTGACCTGAAGGACTATGAGAACATGAACGTGGAGGACCTGCTGACGCAGTTGTCTGCCGAGGAGCTGGAGGAGCTGTCGGGCACCGTCGACCCTGATGACAGCCTCCTGCCGCCCAGTCAGCGCTGTAAGGAGCAAACGACGAAGGACCCCACTGGGCCGCTCAATCGACGACAGCTGCTGAACTTTCTCACCAAATTCGCCAAGGAGCAGGAGGACTGGC
The DNA here is from genome assembly GCF_001687245.7 of Rhagoletis zephyria. Classification (NCBI taxonomy): domain Eukaryota; kingdom Metazoa; phylum Arthropoda; class Insecta; order Diptera; family Tephritidae; genus Rhagoletis; species Rhagoletis zephyria. The sequence continues at coordinate 973 of NW_016211810.1, forward strand.
CCGAGGATAAGAAGTTTGTTCCGGGCGTCAAATTAGGTAGGTGGTGCTATAATTGTTGTGCTGCTTTCTGTGCGCTTCAGTGTGTGTGTGCAAAGTCAACGACACAGAGAATGACACCGCTAGAATGCTTTCAGTTCATTTCCGCCTTCTGCAGTCAGACGATGATACTTAGCCGACTGTTGACATTTTGGGGTGTCTGCTGTGTTGCACTTTGGGGTGCGAATCTAGGTTAGTCGACAGCAGCTATATTTTGCTCACGAACCAAAAATGTATTGCTTCATGATGGTGTCACAGACTACAGCTCAGCTCAGCAGCTACGATAAGCACCATCAACACCAAATTACCCGACAGTTGACCGCCCGCCCGCGCGCAACAAGTCAATGTTCGCGTGATGAATAGTGTGTGTGCCCTCAATGCATCACCACCATTAATAGGCTCACCGACGTCGTTGTCGAGCCACTGGCAGCCATGACGGATAATGTCCGAATAATTGTTTGTCTCATTGACGACTCTCTTTCCATTGTGTTTGGCCACCGGACAGCTCATCAGCTTTGGACACTCGATTCTACCGCCCCTCTTACTGCTGTTGCTAATTCACGCATCATTCAAGCAGTGTTCTTTGTGCTGTCTAGTCGCATGCTTTCTCAGTGGTAACTCTGAAAAGTGCTCTGAATGCTCTCTTTGTCAGGCAGTATCATGACTATCGTTTGCATCATCTGTTGACACCGATGCATGTCGCGCACTGTTTGCCCCCACTTTGCCCGTAACGCTTAAAAGAAGCAAGAACACAGACTTTTTTGCCTTAAAATAGCACCGCTTCAAAGCGCAGCACCTTACCTGTACTCTAAATGCTATTTCCGCGTCGTCTA
>NW_016211812.1:0-1841 GCF_001687245.7 Rhagoletis zephyria
CTCACTTTAGGCAGCAAGTAAATAAACGCTCACTTATGAATATTTAAAGCCGTTTTGCCTTAATGAAAAAGCGGCAGATTTAGTCTTTGTGGTAGTCTTATTTAATTTAAAAGCTCTTTAATGAAATTTTAAAATATCTCAAAGACGATTATAGCGTTTGCATAGTATGAATGCAATTCAAATGTACAGCTACTTTGAAAAACTACCTAAATGTATAGCGAAAGTTAGAAATCATTTAGGCGCCCTCTAATCGTGCTATGTATTCCTGCCTTTTCTAATTGGAAAAAGATGTGTAAAACGCAGCCACTCCTTGGCAATCGAAAACCTTTTCAGACCGTAAACAACCTGGAGCTGATCTATGTATGTATCTAGTTCCGCCAATAAGGCTCTGTCGAACGACTTGTGCGGGAAGATTTATGCGCCTTTCCCTTCTGGTGGCATTATCGGCAGTTTCGGTCCTAGGCTCGGATGCGGAAAACCCATCTCTTAGGTATCCTATATTAAAAAATTTAAAAAAGAGTCCGTGTATTTTAAATTCCATTTTCATTAATGCCAAGGAAGATTTGGAGTATATATGCAAATTGTATCTTAAGAAGCTGTGCCGATCATAGCTTACACCAAAAATTGTCTGTCCTCGCATCCTCTTTCAGGCAGGAAGGACGAAATAGGGTTGTCTGGTATGCTGATTGCAACAGTCCCAAAAATTGTCTGGCGTGCTAATGAAAGCAATTAAAGTGTAACAGTGTAAATGGCACACGTATTTACCAGCCAGCAGAGAAGGTGCTGCAAAGGTCGTAAGACTATAGTTTTGCAAAAAACATGTGGAAATGGTAATATAGGAAGCTAACCAGCTTTTTGTTATCTCCAAATAGAGGATACCATTTGCTCTAGGCGGTAAGCTGCGCTAAACTTACTGAAGACTGGTATGAGGAAAAAGATTTTTCAATAAACTCACTGAAGTCCACCATTGTCCCATTTAGTAAAAGAAGAAAAGTTGGCATGAAAAGTGGAGATTTTCGAGATCGTTTGGAGGTTCTCAAGCGATTCCTTGAAGATCCCGCTATCGAGCTCACGGACATGATGCTAATGAAGTTATCCTTTTACAAACCCTACAAAGTCGGAATTACTTAAAGGGACTGCAGTGAATCGATAGTAATTATGATTGGCGAAGTATGGTATACCGAAGGGTCGAAGATGGACTTGGACCAAGATTCCAGAAAAGTGGGGGGATGGGCACATACCCAGCCATATACCAGGCGGAAGTTTTCGCAAAGGAATGTCTTCGTAGCAGGATAAGCAGGGCCAGAATAAATAGATATCATGTCAGATAGTCAGGTTGCATTTAAGGTCTTAGAGTCTTTTAAAATGGCATCAAGTCTTGTGGACAGATGTATAACTCTGTTGATCCACCTGAAAGCCCACAATAGCGTAACACTGTGGTAGGTTCCGGGACATGAAGGGTGTGAAGGCAACCAAGGGGCTGTCTCGAAAAGCGTGGAGTCCAAATGTGCTTTCTAAGGCCAGACGATACTTTCTACGGTACATCTAAAGAATACACTGTAGAACTACTTAGGAGCTGTGAAGAATATCAAATTGCTGTCCACTGGCGGAAGTCAAAGGCAATGAGACAATAAAATATATTCATAACTCCTTACAGGCCGAACTGCAACAGACTCCTTGAACTTAACCGGGAATGCCTTAGAACTCATACTAGCCATTCGACAGAACAATGCAAGTTAAGTTACGATTTGAATAAAATAGGGATTTCTGTAGAGATGGACTGCAGGTTTTGTGGGCTGGTGGAGGAATCCCCAGAGCATATTCGATGTAACTGCCCACAC
>NW_016211813.1:0-1841 GCF_001687245.7 Rhagoletis zephyria
TTTGCATTTCTTTCACTGTTCATAGAATTCAAACTCGGGTGTGAATGCTATTCTGCCAGTCTGGTATTGCCAGTCTTCTAATACGTACGCATCCACCTGGGGAGAGCGATTGCAATGCTGCGTTGCCATTTCTACGCTTGTTCCATTTGTTATTGCGTTCTGCTTGTCATACATCTGTTTTGTCACCAACAATTCTTCGTGTTTGCTTTATTGTCCTGGCTGTCTCCCACAGCTCTGTGCGCCAACTGAAATAAATAGTTTAGTAATTTAATATGTTTATTACTCGGTTGAAATGGCTTCGGGCTATTAAATTTGTTATTTGAAATGTTAGCTAGTTGCTGAGTGTTGCTTTGCAGATGATTGGTTCATTGGATGTTTAGCCAAATGCGGTAAAAAGGAAAGAAATCGGTTTCTTTTTTTACTGTACTTAATTGGGAAAATAAGTTGACATACGTATTAATAACATCTATTCGCACTGACTTAAAGGCGATAGTGCCATTCATTAGTAGGAATCTGGAAAGCAGATGACTCGTGACCTGAATAAGAAATAGGGTATTTGTAAAGAGGTCAACCAGCATCGTAAAAGGCTAAATTCAATTCAAATTACAGTAAGATCAACAAAATTTCACAATACGTACATAAGACCCTATCAGAAAATAAGTTCGCGGCACATCACCAAGTCCACAGTATGTCTGAAACGCAATTTCGATTTTTTTTTGGACTATCGTAGGTGTGGCCTTTTTACATTGTTCGTTATTTCTGCTGCACTTCCAGCCGGAACTTAAATGGTATAACTTATTATATATCCATGCTTTTGCCTAGAGGAGACATTTTTTTGTTCCAAAGTTCATTGATATCAAGTACCCGGTCCTAATACTTTCCCACTGCGCGTTTCTAAGACGCAACTGTTTACCTCAACTGTTGCTGTCAAGTGTTGAGTTCAACAGTTACGTCTTAAGCTGAGATCCCACGATTGCCGCAATACACCAATTATTGCCTCATTTTACGCCCCAATCGTGTGATTTCACAATAAATTGACTCATGCGGCAATAGAGGCCGATATTGTGCTTACAATGCCCAATCAAATACAACTCACTTGCGGCAATCGTGTGATAGCTCGTTTGGCAATCATGGGGCAATGAAAATTTCAAAATTGCGGCAATATTTATTGTGTTCTTGTGCCGCAATTGAAGTGAACAATACACGACAATATTTATGCTGTTTATTTATAATTTACTTTTTTTGCTTCCTTCTGAGTCCAAAAATCACTGAAATTAATATCCTTGTTTTCGGAAGCAACATAACTTTTAATTTAATTTGTATTCAAATTATAATTTTTCTTGAAGTCCGTTGACGGAATCTTTGCTGCGATATATACCACCACAAGCAAAACTCATACGAGAAGAGTACGAAATATATTTTATGTCTCCAATTGGCAAACTGCCATGACAGTATAAATTTATTAAAAAGAAAAAACTTAAAAGTTCAATACAGCCCAGACGAAACGGTAGAACCTCAACATTTTGACCAGTTTTGACTATTTTTCTTCTATTTGTTTAGTGTTCATTATTTTTCTATAAAAGTATAGCTCATTGTCTAACAAAAACCGCATAAATTGCAAGCTTTATACAAAAATTATAAAAATTTCTTAAATTTTTGATCACAATTGCACGGTTTTTAATTTCGATTTCTAAAAAAAAAAAATTGTTATTCAGTTTTATAGCTCATTAAAATTTAGTACAATAAGGTGCAAGTTTGAAGTTGCTAAAAAAGCCTGTCGATTTTTTATAATTTTTTTAGCTGGCGATTTTTTATAATTTTTTTGCATAACAAATTTTTTT
>NW_016211814.1:0-1841 GCF_001687245.7 Rhagoletis zephyria
ATCTCAAAGTCCTGACGTGATAGAGCAATTTAAACGCCGGATTCGGATTCTACGCAAAAAATTACTTCGGAAATGACACTACACTTTTATAGAACATTCCGAACCCATTTTTTTGCAGACCTGTGTAATTCTATTTTTAGAGTGTTTTACTTTTAGGTGTGCTCGTCCTTAAGTTGTTTGTTTTTGTTATTTTATGGCCTTATAACAAATATACTCAACAATTTTTATTGAGCTCGAGGCCGCTTTTAATGAAAAACTTATTGTGGAAAAGCAACAATAATTTGAAAAAATGGTAGAAGTGATAGCTATTTCGGAAATCACCACATTTCCTCATCAGACTTCTTTCAGTAGGATTCGAACCGACGATCCCACTGACTCAGCCAGTTGCCTACGCACTGTGCTAAGTCCGACTTGTAAATTAGCGTTGCTTTTTTCCCACTTTTTTCATTTTGCTAAGCCAACACAATCAAGGGCAACTATTCCGCTATGATTTACACTTGATCATGTGGTTGTTGATTTTGTTGGTTTTTGTTAATAATTCTATTTTTAGAATGTTTAACTTTTAGGTGTGCTCGTCCTTAAGATATTTGTTTTTGTTATTTTATGGCCTTATTACAATTATATTCAAAAATTTTTATTGAGCTCGAGGCCGTTTTTTAAATAAAATTTATTGTGGAAAAGCAACAATAATTTGAAAAAATGGTAGAAGTGATAGCTATTTCGGAAATCACCACATTTCCTCATCAGACTTCTTTCAGTAGGATTCGAACCGACGATCCCACTGACTCAGCCAGTTGCCTACGCACTGTGCTAAGTCCGACTTGTAAATTATCGTTGCTTTTTTCCCACGTTTTTCATTTTGCTAAGACAACACAATCAGGCGCAGCTATTCCGCTACGATTTACACTTGATCATGTGGTCAGTGGGGGATTTACAAGTGTGCTTTCGGTGCCTGCGCACAGGGCGGCAGATTCCAGATGGGCGGCAAAATGTGGGACACAAAAATCCGGAATTTTTTTTTTAATACAATATATTCTCCAGAGAATATGTTAGATTATATCCAATAAAATTGATTGATTATCGACTGATTATTGTTTAAATTGATTTACTTACTGATAGAACATGTGTACAGTGTACACTTAATTTATGTTAAATTTATGCGAACATAACATTTAACATAAAATTCATTTACAGCTATGTCCGCGATTTAGTATAAACAATTTCAATAAACGATTTAGTATAAAGTCAATAAACAATTTCTAGTATACAAAATTTTGTTGAAAATTAAGAAAAAAAATAAAAATATGGGAAGACGGGTATTGAACCCGGCACCTTCAGGTGAAATACCGCCGACATTACCACTCGACCACTGGAGCTCATGATGGATGAAACCATTAAACCATACATTACTAGCTGATCGTAATGGAAAGTTAACGAATTCTTTGTTTATTATCAAATCTATACTTCCATCGTGTCTAACAATGATGTTGTTGTTTTTGTACAAGTAATCATTCGATCAGCAAATATTCAATCAAAATTTCCAATCATCTCGCGTTTTTCGTTAGCAGAATGCACACAAATATTTAGTAAATACAAATTCCCGATTTTCTGAGTGAATCTTTCATAAATATCTTTGGAAACTATTTGATATTCAGATATTCGTGCAGAAACATGGTTTGGTTTTTGTTATTTCGAATCGTAATAAAAGACGGCGTCATTACTATATCATTGTGTATTTCGAAATGACATGCGCTATTCGATAACTACGCTGATAAATGAATTCCATAGAAACCCATTGAACTAAGTATAAAAATCTCATTGGAATGTATGTACCAATATGA
>NW_016211815.1:0-1841 GCF_001687245.7 Rhagoletis zephyria
TGTAGCGGTAGCTTTCGGAAAGGTGTAAAACATATATTTAATACTTGCGAAGGGTATTTAATGCTGGGCTCCGCCCGAACTTAGACTTTCTTACTTGTTTTCAAATTGAAATCTATATATCTATATCTATATATTAATAAAAATGTTGTGTTCGTATGTCACGGTGGTCAAAACTCGAGAACGGCAGAACCGATTGGAATAATTTTTTTTCTGTATTGTTCGGTATAATACCAGAACCAATGATATCTCAAAAAATTGGAGGGCTGCCACCTATTTGCAAATTTTTAAACCCAAATATATTGATAAAATAAATAAATTATTTCAATATGGGTATCAAATTAAAGAGGTTTAAGAAAGATAGCTGCTGGAAATATTTTTGACGGGGGTTGCCACCTATTTGAGAATTTTAACTCAGTTAAGTTGATTAAGTAAATGAAATATTGCAATATGGGTATCAAATTAAAGAGTGTTAAGAAGGCTTACAGCCGAAAATATGTATGCTTAGGGTTGCCACTTGTTTCAAAGTTTAACCAAATTACACTGATGAAATAAATGAAATATTACAATATTGGTATCAAATTAAAGAGGGTTAAGAAAGATAACTGCTAGAAATATTTTTGAGGAGTATTGCCACCTATTTGAAAATTTTAACTCAGTCAAATTGATAAAATAAATAAAATATTGCCATGTGGGTGTCAAACTAAAGAGTTTTAAGAAGGCTTACAGTCGAAAATATTTTAAAGGAGAGTTGCCACCTGTTAAAAAATTTTGCGCAATTTAATTGATAAACGTATTGATATATTACAATATAGATATTAAATTAAAGAGGTTAAGGAAAGATAACTGCTGGAAATATTTTTTAGGAGGGTTGCCGCCTATTATAAAAGTTTTAACCCAGTTAAATTGATAAAGTAAATGAAATATTGCAATGTGAGTATAAAACTAAAGAGTTTAAAGAAGGCTCACGGGCGAAAATATTTTAAAGGAGGATTGCCACCTGTTAAAAAATTTAGCGCAATTTAATTGATAAACTAAATGATATATTACAATATAGGTATTAATTAAAAGAGGTTTAAGAAAGATAACTGCTGGAAATATTTTTGAGAAGGGTTGCCACCTATTTGAAAATTTTAACTCAGTCAAGTTGATAAATAAAAAAAAATGTCAATGTGGGTATTAAACTTTAGAGTTTTAAGAAAGCTTACAGCCGAAAATATTTTTGATGAGGGTTGTTACCTGTTTAAAAATTTAACTAAATTTAATCGATAAAATAAATTGACTTATTACAATATACATAGGTATCAAATTAAAGAGGTTTAAAAAAGATGACTGCTGGAATTATTTTTGAGGAGGGTTGCAACCTATTTGAACATTTTAATTCAGTTAAATTGATAAAATAAATGAAATATTGCAATGTGGGTATTAAACTTTAGAGTTTTAAGAAAGCTTACAGCCGAAAATATTTTTGATGAGGGTTGTTACCTGTTTAAAAATTTAACTAAATTTAATCGATAAAATAAATTGACTTATTACAATATACATAGGTATCAAATTAAAGAGGTTTAAAAAAGATGACTGCTGGAATTATTTTTGAGGAGGGTTGCAACCTATTTGAACATTTTAATTCAGTTAAATTGATAAAATAAATGAAATATTGCAATGTGGGTATTAAACTTTAGAGTTTTTCGAAATCTTACAGCTTATTGACTTATTACAATATAGGAATCAGTTTAAGGAGCTCTAAAAAACATGATTGCTTGAAATATTTTTGAGGGGGGTTGCAACCTATTTCAAATTGTAACTCAGTTAAATTGATTAAAAAACGAAATATTGCAAATTGG
>NW_016211816.1:0-1841 GCF_001687245.7 Rhagoletis zephyria
TGCTACGTATCATTCAAATCAATTAAAACAAACACCCAAAAATACGCAAGGAAACCTGTTTCAATGAATTCGTACCTCACTCTCGCAGCGGAGCGCGTCAACTGATTACAAAATCGCCGGCACTTGATTATTATTATTTATACAATATCACTTGCGCATACAATTTAGCTTAACGTCAATTTTTTCCACAAGCGCATCTCCCACACTCTGCTGTTTGCACAGATATTATAGTACTTTAGTTAATAAATATGTAGAACACTTGATATTATTTTTGTTAAAAAATTAAGTTTGATTTGGATTTTGTTGTAGCAATTGTTTATCAGCTCCAGCGATAAGCAAACAAATAAAGCGTGAATATTCATGCGAAAGTCAAAAACTGGTATACAAGTAAAGAGAAATGTCAATGGGGCAATAGTGTACATATATATGTAATACACTGCCGAACAGAAGTATTGGAGCAGTGAAGTTTTCACAAAATATGCAAAGTTTTTTATTCTAGTTTATTTTCGGTAATTTTTTATAAAAAAAATTGTTCATTCTATACCAGAAAACATTGTGCAAAACTCAGGAAAATTCATTAAAATTACACACTAAATTGCAACTTTTTATTCAGAATTTTTAGAAAAATTCTAAGAATATAGTTTTATATCCAATTCAAATTTAGTATAACAAAGTGTGAGTTTGAAGTCGCTAGAAAATTGCGTTGATTTTTGATAATTTTTTTCACGCAAGTTTTTCCATACAAAGTATATTCAATTACTTTTTGTATGAAGAAAATGAGCAAGCAACACCTTCCAATAAAAAAAAGTTTAGAGATTTTATTTTTATGTTTTTTGGTGTAAAACAAACTATGTATATTTTTATAAAATATTATCGAAAATAAATTAGAATACAAAACTTTGCATATATTGCGAAAAATTCACTGTGCCAATACTTTTGTTCGTCACTGTACATATATGCACTTATAAAAACATATGTTGTGCTGAGAAAGAACGCAGAAAATGGAATTGGTTACTTTATTGCCCGGCTGCAGCAGCAGGTAGTCGCGGCGGTAGTGCAATGAACTGGTTGCAAATGCAATTGCTCTTTCACAGCTCTTCACTTGTTCACTTGACGCTCAGCTGTCATTGCGCTTTTTGTTTTGGACTCTTCGCTCGAACGGTGCCCTTTTCGCTGCCTTCTTCTCAAATACAGCTACCGTCAGCAAGTACTTTATATATTTACTCGTATATACAAACATACGTTGATTCACGCAATGCACTCAATGGCTCACGCTCCCAACAGCGAGATGGCTGCTCACATTACTATTTACACTCTCGAATGACATGCGAATGTCATTTATTTTTATCAGAAATTACTGATAAGACTCTCAAGAGTATACATATACTCATGTAGAGATTATACTTAAGGCTCTGTTATGCATACTTGGCATTGCATGCACTGCTATACCATTTTTACGTAGAAATCAAAAACCAACAGACTTCTACGTATGTAGTGCTGTGCGTTCGATAACCGATTACACGCGAGGCTCATTTAACAGATTTCTTATGTGACAGCTCTCAAGCCATGCCAAGTATGCATAACGGAGCCTTAAGTATTACAACCACTTGTACATAAGTATATATGGGCGATGCAGCTTCTGTTTACAATTGATAAAAATCTGTACATTATACCGGCTCGGTGATGTTTGAGCACTTCACAAAAATGTTCGTGGTTACACTTCCTGAAAAACAAATTATTTAAGTTTTCTTCTTAACATGTTTATTCATGATCAGAGTTGCCGCTTTGGTAATTTTTTTCTTTATTTATCAAATTTGGTAATTTGGTAACTTGTTTTACAA
>NW_016211817.1:0-1841 GCF_001687245.7 Rhagoletis zephyria
GTAAGAAAAAAATGTAAAAACAATATACAAAAACATATGGGTGAGATCTACCCTTAATCTCAGACTTATTACACCTGATCCCAAGGACATAAACAAACACAAGTGGCTACAAATAAAAGTAAGCACGCGTGTTCCTATCTGCAGAGTATCGGCATGTAATGAATGAGCGATATGAGAGCACATTTGGACTTTTATGAATGAATGAATGGCAAGCAATTGCAATATAGTATATGCAACATATACCAACCAACTACCACCAAATCCAAGTCGAGCGATAAGAAGAACGAAGAAGAACCCCTAAAAAGTGGTGGCCACCACCGACAACGACAACAAGCCCAGACAGTCGGCCGGCATGCCAAGCCGTATTCCAATGTGATTCCACGCTGAGCAGCGAGTAGCAACGGTAGCAACCACCAAAAGGATCCACCGGGTTGCTGTTTTGTTTGGTGGTTAAACATATGTTTTTTGTTGACAAACAAATCAACGCAGCCGCCGCCGCCACCACAATTGTTTGTTGGCTACCAACTAGTGTACTTCAGCTCATTTTTGGGGAAACCCCCCTTGCGACACATAACGACACACACGCACGCACGCACGNTTTGTTGGCTACCAACTAGTGTACTTCAGCTCATTTTTGGGGAAACCCCCTTGCGACACATAACGACACACACGCATGCACGCACATACGCTTGATATGGGTAAGCAGCAGCGACTCCACTGATGATGACTGATAAGAGAAAGTTGGCAAAAAGCGCTGATTTTAGTGGTGTTTTTCTAACAGAACATAGATAAATTTTTTAGCCAAAAAGTAAGTGAAGTGGCCCATAGCCGATAGCGCTGCATGCGCTGGCACTAAGGTAGATGGATTTCAGACACTAAACGCCGGCAATGAATACTATTGAACGGCCTTGCACCTACTAGAAAACACAACAAGTGCTTACTTACTGTTGTTGTGCTCACTAATTTCCACCCTTTACGTAGGAAAACAGAGCAATGCTCAAAGAGTCAGTCTGTTAGTAGGTCTCCGCCAGCGGTCTCCGGCCTCCACCAGTGCTAATATTGGTGGTGGTTCTACACTGCTTCTGCTCTAATGTTGGCCAACTAAGTTGGTGGTGGAAACAGCAGTAGCAGCAGCAGCAGAAGCACGGAAGCACAGAAGCACGGAATGGCAATAGTATTGGCATTGGTGGTTGTTTGGTTCCAAAAATAAATACCACCACCGACTATGATAACGATGACGAGGCTGACNCTAATGTTGGCCAACTAAGTTGGTGGTGGAAACAGCAGTAGCAGCAGCAGAAGCACGGAAGCACAGAAGCACGGAATGGCAATAGTACTGGCACTGGTGGTTGTTTGGTTCCAAAAATAAATACCACCACCGACTATGATAACGATGACGAGGCTGATGATGATGACGACGACGAGCGGCAAGGCAACCAGTGAGTAACCACCAAACAACCAAGCAGTGCATCAGTGCGCCATCACAACACCGATAAACAATCGGAGAGATATAGCCGTAAGTATGGCACGAGTACAAGCTGGCGGCCTAAGAGCAAACGAATGGGGGTATGAAAATATAGGCTTCGAAAACAGCTGATTTCGGGAAGTGCCAAAACGTGCCAACGGTGCACGTGGATGTAGGTTACACAATAATACATGTGTCTAGACAATGTCTCGGTCTCGTTGTGTCGCGTTGCAAAAATAAAAAGGCAAGCGAAATTCTGCCAACAGTTTAAGGGTGTGCTCCAAGGGTGTTCGAAGGTACGAAGGGTTGGAGAAGAGCAGGAAAAGCAAAAAGTTAAGGGAGTAAAATAATGGCAGTAAAGGTGGAAAACAACCAC
>NW_016211818.1:0-1840 GCF_001687245.7 Rhagoletis zephyria
TATACATTGTCAATATTTTGTAGTTTGGCGTTATGGAACATTATACTTTATATACTATATATACGGTGACCATCCGTCCTTTATTTTAAAGGACAGTCCTTTATTTTAACCCCCTGTCCTTTATAATTTTTTTCAAAATAAACGACGCCTTTTGTCCTTTATTTCTTAAACTGTCCTTTAAATCGGCTCTGCATTTTTCACAGGTAAAGTTTTAAACGCAGAATATGAAAAATAAAAATGCCCCTTATAAAATATATTGAAAACTTTCGCCAGTTTGTTTCGCAAGGTTTCTATTTCGCAGGGTTTCTATTTAATCGGTAATCTTTGTACAATCTATAAATCACAGGGAAAGTTGTGCCCAGGATTGTGTTACACGCCAGTTCCACTGAAAGAGAATAATAGACATCCTGCTGCACAGTGGTTCAAAACTGGCATTCATTCACTTCCTTTTTCGCTTAATTTGATTAATTGTTATTTTTTATGAAAGCTTACAATATTTGCAAGAGACCAGTTGAGCCTGATTTCTAAATTTTAATTTGATTATATTAAATTTTTTAGTGCAAAATGCACAAAAAGTAGCAGCTTTGAAGAAAATGTATTCTTCTGTTCCAGTTAATAAATGTTACATAACAAAAGCTAGTTGAAAATAATTGTATGGTTCTCCCAAAACAAAAAAATACACAAAAAAATTTTGAAATGTTATAAAAAAATGTTCACCAAAATAAATATTTTTTTTTTGGTTTTTAGTAAAAATTGGTGGAAATATGAAGGCTCCAGTGGATTATGAACATTGAATTCGAATTTTGAACCACTGTGTGCTGGCTTCGTCGTGCAGTATGAATTATGGTAAACGCATTTTGGTAGCAAAGGATGGCGAAGTCCTTGAAAAGGATTTGGCTTCATTTTTCGCTACAGCAGGGGAACTTATACAATTAAATAATATAATTAAATAGTAAATATTTGACTTAAATTACGATATGGGCAAGGTACTTTTATCATACAAGTTGTATGTACGTATTTCCAAATCATTTTGAAAAAAAATGTCCTTTATTTTACGTTGGTTAATATGGTCAACGTAACTATATAGCAATTGACGTTTTGGAAGTCAGCCTATCTCACAGCCCGCAATTGAATTTTTAATAGATAGATTAAAAAATAGAAAATGCCAACTTGAAAAGGGTTAAAAGTTATTCATCATTTGAAATTATAGTCGTTGTTCAAAAGAGAGAAAAGTCAAAATCACTTCTACCTTATTTGTGCTTAAGAGCTTATAACTTCCAATTAATTGCAGCTTTTTTGACAGATTACCCATTGAAAATTATGTAAAAAGCTGCAATTAACTTTAGTGTGGTCTTTATTTGGGAAAATCTTCCAATAATGGCCAAGCTTTGAAAAGGAGATGAGGGGGGAAGAGAGAGGGCCAGCCTTATTTTTGAAATCTGAAGGTCCCCGCCCTCTCCGGAGGCTTATAGTTTGCAAGTAATTAGTAAAATTGCAAAAGAAGTAAAATTCAATCTCACTTTTTCCTTTGTAGAGCAATTGAACTCTGCTGCCGCACATCCCAAACAAAAAAATGTTCAACAAACTGAAAACGGGAAAAATGTAAGCGCATTATGTTTTTATTGCATATCTTCATTATANGCACATCCCAAACAAAAAAATGTTCAACAAACTGAAAACGGGAAAAATGTAAGCGCATTATGTTTTTATTGCATATCTTCATTATATACCGAAGTATTGCTTTAAAAAAAAGCGGCGCATGCGAAAATTTCCAGTATATCGTAGTAATGATTTTTTTTTAAGTACCTACATTTTTATTAAAAACTTTCAATACATATTG
>NW_016211820.1:0-1840 GCF_001687245.7 Rhagoletis zephyria
TTTGTTGTGGCCATTTGCACCCTATTTATATCTTTAGCCACAACAACCACAGCGATGTCATCGGTATAGCCAATTATTTTAACTCCTTTTTGAATGGGAAGACGCAATNGAATGGGTAGACGCAATACGCCATCGTAGGCTATGATCCACAAAAGTGGTCCGAGGACGGAACCTTGGGGAACTCCTCTGCTTACTTGCCTCTTTCCGTGTTGTAGGACAAAACTCTATTAGATAGATAACTGTTAATTATATTAATTAAATACTGTGGTGTACGAATAATTTTTAATGCATTTATAATGTGCGACCAGCTCAACGAGTTAAAAGCATTTTTTACATCTAGGGTGACTACAGCACAGTATTCCTTGGACCTATTTTTTCAACGCTTACCCTTAATAGCTTCTTCAGCGATGTCGGTAACGCCGCGTATAGCATCGACAGTTGCCCTACCCTTTCGAAACCCGAATTGAGTGTCTGACAGACATTCTTTGGTATCGATATGCTGCCACAAGCGATTGCAAACGATGCGTTCGAGTAACTTACCTAAGGAATCAATCATACATAGGGGTCTATAAGAACTAGGTTCACCTTGTGGTTTATTGGGATTTGGAAGTAAGACTAATCTTTGCTTCTTCCATTTATTCGGGAATACTCCGCTACGAAGACAGGAGTCGAACACTTTTAAAAACGCTGACGGAGAGTCGTCAACTGCAGTTTTAATAGCAATGTTAGGAATACCATCAGGACCTGGAGATTTATTATTCTTTAGGCGTTTGGCCGAGCATTTGATTTCATCAGGCTCAAGTGGCGGATAGTAAACATTGTATGTGTTTCACTTGGTACAGGCCCTGAGCTAGTTTCCGCTTTCGGGAACAGTGTTTCTAAAATTTTTTTTTATGTAGTTTCGGGCAAGTAGGTGTCTGCATTTGGCCACTATTGAATTTTTTCATGACGACTTTGTAGGCACCGCCCCACGGGTAATCATTAATTTCGTTATACAAGTCTTTAAAACACGCTTTCTTGCTATTTTTAATTGCAACCTTTAACCGTTTCCGTAAAGATTTAAAATGGTCTCTTTGGGCGTCCGTTTTTATTCGCTGACATTTTCTTCTGGCTTTATTGCATCCAGATCGAAGATCAGCTATTTCCGGTGTCCACTAGTAAACCCACTTTCTTGTAATTTTGTGGCCCTTTTTGCTCATTGACGCATCGCATGCCCTGATAACAGCTTTTGAGAGCTTCCGCATTATCTGGTGTTTCACTAACGTCTCTGATACCATCCAGTACTGGCGTCTTGAACTAGTCTATCTAGAAAAGATTCAAATTCTTGATAACTCTGACTCGGTGGTGCATAACAGCTATAGATATTTATCCCGCCGATCTTACCTCTGACAAAATACTCCTGACTATAAGGTTTCTCAGCAAGACACTGCTCCCCATTGACCCATATAGCAGTTGTTTCTTTTTTACCTGATAGCCATGTACCCTGGCTTGCTTTCTTATATNATAACTCTGACTCGGTGGTGCATAACAGCTATAGATATTTATCCCGCCGACCTTACCTCTGACGAAATACTCCTGACTATAAGTTTTCTCAGCAAGACACTGCTCCCCATTGACCCATATAGCAGTTGTTTCTTTTTTACCTGATAGCCATGTACCCTGGCTTGCTTTCTTATATGGCTCGCTTAAAATGGCGATGTCAATGTCTTCCTCAATAACGGTTTGACAGAGTAGCTCCTGAGCAGCTGAACAGTGGTTAAGATTTAATTGTAGAGGCTTCATACTTTGGCTTTTAATGCACGCTGATAGAATGGGTACTGCTTACCACCTGCAATATGGG
>NW_016211821.1:0-1840 GCF_001687245.7 Rhagoletis zephyria
CACATAAAAAGCAGCTAACAATTCTACTACGTGAACTTTGCACTTTGTTCATATACTTACTAAGATCGGTTAACAGAGGAAGCAACAAACACGCGTACACACATACACTCTGCATACCAAAAAAAAAAAACAATAAACGCATATTACCTTTGCTGCTAAGTAGCCCCTTTTAGCTGCAACCAATAGTCCTCTATACACATATATACATACATACATATATACATACATATGTAAGCACGCATATATTTACGCAATTCTACAAAACTAAAGCAAGTCACTTCAGCAATGAATTCAAAAGCAAAGTGCACAGCAAAACTTTTTCTTGCAGAAAGAAACAAAATAAGCTTTCGCCTTGATTCCATGCAACGCTTTAAGCAGTTACGGTGCCAGGTAAGTTCTGTACTTTCGGCTCTTTTCGTAATACAATAAATTCGTTGTAGCATTTCCCTTCTTGCTGGTCCCCTTCACCTCCAATAGCCTGTAATATCCCATTTCAGCTCTTTTAAATAAACTAGCAGCTAACTACGCATCTGAATCGTTTCTTTATACATATACATATGTATGCATGTAGTTGTATCGCACATGCATTTTCATAGCAATCCTTCAGCAAGGACATTTGTATTGTCGCGTTCCTAACGTTCTTGGAATTTTCAAGTTTCGTTTGTTTTTTTTTCTTTTAACCGTTGCTTCCGCTTTGTAAAATTCCTGCATTTCTTATTTTCCTTTTTTTCTGCAATTTCTCGCATTTCTTTATTTTCATTTATATTTTATTTATTTTAGCTTCTTTGGCCGCTGGTACTTCTATTTTCCAACCGCTGCGTGCCATTGTTGCATTCGCCGGGTTATTTCCTTTGAACTTTTCGTGCACTTCGCACGCTCACTTTGAGTCACTTGAAACTCTTTCTGCGGTTAACTGCCGCTTAGCAATGACTTCTGTAGCAAGTGTTTATCTTAAGCAGTGGTTTCTTGTCCACCACTTTTTGTTTTTGTTACCAATACTTTGGTTAAAGAAGTTGGAAAACTTAATGTGATAGTGAATTTATAAATTACTGAGATTTAAGTTTTTTAAACGCTTTTATACTTTTTTCTTTTAAGTTAAAGTGTTTTTTTTGTTTGCTTTTATTTCGGTAAATCAGAACACATAAGCACATGTGTATGAAATTCTGTAATGGCGTATGAAATAACTTTTTCTTTACGAAAGTTCCACGCACATTCTTTGTGCGAATTGCTGTTCCTGCTGCTAGGCATATTTAAAGAAGTTCCGAAGTCAAAAGTTTTACCCACTTCCTAAGCTAAACAAAGTAAGTTAGAAAATAAAGTTTTAGATTTTCAAAAATAACTCGGCCAAATACTTGTAGGTTCGATCAACAGCGATACAATCGTGCTTTTAACCTTAATCTCAATCTTAACATTAATTTCAGTCTTAATATTTCTACTAATCTTAATCTTAACCTTAATGTTAATCTCAATCGTAGGCTTAATCCTACCCTTCAGCCTAAACTTAATTTTAATCTGCACTTTAATGTGGATCCTAGTACTAATCTTAGATAATCTTATTCTTAATTATAATCTTAATCTTAGCCTTAATCTTAATCTTAGTCTAAATCCTAATCTCAGTCTTAATCTTAATCTTAATCTCAGTCTTAATCTTAACCTCAATTTTAATCTTAGTTTTAATCTTAGTATTAGTCTAAATCCCAGTCCTAATTTTAGTCTTAATGTTAATCTCAATCTTTATTCAAATCTTAATCTTAATCTTAATAGTAATCTTAACCTTAATTTCAATCCTAGTCCTAATCTTAATCGTAGTCTTACTCTCAATTTTAATTTTAATCTTAAT
>NW_016211822.1:0-85 GCF_001687245.7 Rhagoletis zephyria
AGTGCGGTGTTCTGTACAGTCTGTAGCTTCGTCCACTGCGTCCTACTGGCGAACACACTGGCGCTGCGTAGTTTAAAACCGGCCG
>NW_016211822.1:95-944 GCF_001687245.7 Rhagoletis zephyria
GGCGACCACACTGGCGCTGCGTAGTTTAAAACCGGCCGGCCTATTGCCTTGTATGTTGCCAGCAACGTTTCTTTGTCTTTGCCCCAAGTACTGCCGGCTAGCGACTTGAGGACCTTGTTGCGGCTCTGTACTTTGTTGACAATAGCGGTTGCGTGCGCAGAGAAGGAGAGCAGGCTGTCGAATGTTACTCCGAGTATTTTGGGGTTATTCACCGTCGGAATTGGTGTATCATCGACGTGAATTCCCAGCGGTAGCCTAACCTCCTTCGTCCAGGCGGTGAACAAGGTCGCAGAGGATTTCGTAGGGGAGAGGGCAAGACACTTTGCAGTGAAGTAGCGAGAAAGATCGGAGAGATACCCGTTTACTTTCGAACACAGGTCATCCATTCCATTCCCAGTCGCCATGATCGAGCAATCTTCGGCGTAAGAGACAATCGAGATTCCCTCTGGTGGTTGAGAANGATTTCGTAGGGGAGAGGGCAAGACACTTTGCAGTGAAGAAGCGAGAAAGATCGGAGAGAAACCCGTTTACTTTCGAACACAGGTCATCCATTCCATTCCCAGTCGCCATGATCGAGCAATCTTCGGCGTAAGAGACAATCGAGATTCCCTCTGGTGGTTGAGAAAGCTTTGAAATATAAAAGTTAAACAGTAGCGGGGATAGGATACCACCCTGTGGAATCCCTGNTGAAATATAAAAGTTAAACAGTAGCGGGGATAGGATACCACCCTGTGGAAACCCCTGTTTGATTTTTCTAAGTTTTCTCGAATTGTTTCTAAACCTTACCGACGAGTGTCGACCACTCAGATAATTTGCCGACCACCGTTTGAGCCTCTGTGGGAGAGAGGA
>NW_016211822.1:992-1511 GCF_001687245.7 Rhagoletis zephyria
AGCTTTGAAATATAAAAGTTAAACAGTAGCGGGGATAGGATACCACCCTGTGGAATCCCTGTGATTTTTCTAAGTTTTCTCGAATTGTTTCTAAACCTTACCGACGAGTGTCGACCACTCAGATAATTTGCCGACCACCGTTTGAGCCTCTGTGGGAGAGAGGAAGCCCCTGTATCTTCTAGCAGCGTGGAATGGCTGACANTGTTTCTAAACCTTACCGACGAGTGTCGACCACTCAGATAATTTGCCGACCACCGTTTGAGCCTCTGTGGGAGAGAGGAAGCCCCTGTATCTTCTAGCAGCGTGGAATGGCTGACAGTGTCAAACGCCTTTGACAAGTCCAACTCTACTAGAATCGTTCTCTCACAGGGATGGTTACGGTTAAGGCCACGAGTTATCTGAGTGTTTATGGCGTTAAGTGCTGTTGTTGTACTGTGCACTTTACGGAAATCATACTGATGCTTCGCTGGGGTCAGGTGGTTCCTGAAATACGGGAGCAGCAAGGCCTCAAGTGTCTTC
>NW_016211822.1:1720-1842 GCF_001687245.7 Rhagoletis zephyria
TTGTTGGCAGCTTGTGCAGCCTTCTGGTCACTCGACGCTGGGCTTTGTCCACCGGAGGATGCAGTATGAATTGCCGGCTAAACTAGCTCGTGCATCGCTCTGGGTCCAACGAAGTATGGCCG
>NW_016211823.1:0-1840 GCF_001687245.7 Rhagoletis zephyria
ATACCGCAAAAAATGCACCCCTGTTTTATTACTTTGAAATAAAAAAATTGAATAGAAAAATATTTTTTTTTTTTGGGATTAAAACAATTTTTCGTAGAAATGGTACAGATCTCTTGAAAATCAATAGTTTTCGATCGGAAAACTCAGTTTCTCTTCAGGAGACTTCCAATAAACTCAAATGATTATTTATCAACTTTTAAATGTTAACTATTTTTAATAGGTCCCCAAAACCCCAAAAACTCCTATTGTGGACACACAAAAAAGCGGTGCTAGCAAATAGTGGTTAAACAATCAATTGTGTATTTTTATTGGAAGTCTGCTGAAGAGACGTAGATTTTTCAGATTGAAAAATATTAATTTTCGAAAATTCCATACCATTCCTATGAAAGACTGTTTTTTTCAATACGTGCTTTGAGCGACCTCAAAATATTTTTTGATTTGAATGTAAAAAAATAGGACTATTTTTTTCGAGCATTAAAATTCCGATTTTACTTTTTTTGAACAACCCTAATGTTTTCACATATGCACATATGTATGTGCATGGCTACTAGTGAAAGTAAATACTCAGTGCAGGTGTTGCATACCAATTTACCAATAAGTAAACGCAAATCGGATATGGTCTATGGCATTAACTAAGCTGCACATGCGAAGAAATATTTACTTTTACTTATAGATGTACATTAGACCACACCACCTTACAGGCAAACAAAAAAGAACGTCGTACATCCCTGAGTCCAAAGCATTTCTTCCAAGGCAATTACGATTTTTAGCCAAACCATGGTTTCGGTGACATCTACATTTTTTTCAAATAAATACAGTGGAACTATCAAAATAATAAGAATAATCAAAATACTTTCNTTAGGGTGGCAAGAGCCTAGATTTGGGGAGGGTAAGTACTAGAACGGGGTGCTTGAGGTTAACGAACTTTAGAACAGAAAAATTGCCACCTAGAGCTAAAAACAGCGATATATCATACTTTAAGATCCAACTACAAATGCCGTAGATATAATAAAAAATGAAAAAAAACGGCTACCCCTACGTTAGGGAATTGCCTTGCATGCATACCTTAGCCTCAGGAGTGTGCGTCGAGCGCATTTTCTAGTAGGGCCTAACGCACGTACATTCTTTTGTATGTAGTACGCGTAATTTTATTATACCCTTTGCAGGTGGTAATTAGTAAATATGTTGCTGTCTATGCTGGGCGTGTGTATCGCCTATTGTCGGACAACCGATGGTTAACTTTTTGCTGTGATTTCGATACACTGCCGTAAATGGCATTTCAGATGTTTACATACACATTTAGGTACATATATGTGTGTACGCATGATTACTAGAGCGTCCCAAGTTTTATACAAAAAAGAAATAGCTACATATTTTTTATGCAAAATTAATTATAAAACTTGGTACATAGTTTTTAAATTCCATGAAAATATTTTGCCTGAACTCACTTGGTAGTGAATTCCTGATCGAATAAAACTCTATTCGAAAATTCATCTTCAGATTACGACACCCGATGACGAGTCCGCTTTTTCAATTTAAATTATATTGGAAAGAAAACAGTATAATTTTTTCCATACCTTTTTCGATTCGAAACGAGTATTAATTTGATTTCAGATTCAGTGATTTTTTAATTATTTTAAATAAACAAAGGTTGGTTTTTGCCTTGGGAAACTCAATGGCACTTTATTCCAAATGAAAATATGCTAAAAGAAAATGCAAATCACTGTATTTTTTATTAAAACGAAACGAAGCTACGCAATTGGCGGAATTTGTAAAATATCGAAGACATCGGCGCTTGCAACTGTAAAAAAGTTTCAAGGTAGTCCACATGACGCCGTAT
>NW_016211824.1:0-1840 GCF_001687245.7 Rhagoletis zephyria
TTTGGGAGATCGCTGCAAGTCTGAAATATTCTAGAAAATTATTCGTCGGTGAAAAATTGACTAAGCGTATACTCAGACAAAATCTTTATACAAAGAACATAAAAGTCCACAGAAAATAAAAAACAAATATGTCTCCTTGAAATATACAAACACTTTTTTTTTTTTATATTTGTTAAAATGTCTGAAAATACTTCTAGTCAAGCTTTCCGGCGAATAATTTTCTAAAACATTTTAACCTTTTAAATTTTAAAGACCTCCCAAATGCCCAGCCTTATAAGCTCATTGGCGTCAGTTATTATCAACTCTATACAGTTCATTTAGCAAATACGCTCGATGTTTTAATCAGACATTTTGCAAGTATATCCAAAATGTATGTATGTACGTTATTACATTAAAATACTCACTTTTAACCTCAACACGGCCCATGTTTGCACTTTCGCCACCAGCTAAACGCACCTCATAGCCCAAATGTTTACAATTATCTTCATCCTTACGATTACCACAATTGTTAATGCCGTTGCATACCTGAAACATAAAACGATATAATAAAATTGTAGCAACTTAGCATCGTCATTACTCACCTCAAAGGACTTCACACATTTTCCATTTCCACAATCAAACTGGCAATCCACATCCTGGCCTGCTCTCAAATCTATCTCAGGTCGAACACTAAAAGGAGTTGTTGACTCCGCATATGGATTTGGTGGATTTGCATCCGTCAAATCAAAATTATTCGTAGTTGTAGGCACAGTACGCAGCGTAACGGGTGTTGCGAATGGATTTGGCATTTCAGGATGTCGCTCATGGAATGCTCTATTGTGATTGTGGTTGTGGCGATGAGGACTTGACTGATCAACCTCATGAAAGGGATTTAATAAATTTGGATGTGTACGGTGGAATTCCCGATTTTGACCGCGATTATGCCAATTAGGATTATTTTTAGATTCTTGCTTTGTATTTTTCGAATAAATATCTGTACGTGACGCGTGTACGCTGTTTTCAGTTGGGTTTGTGATCAAACTATGCTGTTCACCTGCAAGTATAAGTTCAACCTCCTTTTCATTTTCAGCACCAACTTTGGATTTGTTGGTAGTTGTATGAGGTAATGTATTTACAACAGAATGCACAGATGGCTGTTCCGCTGTAAGCTTCATTATATGCGACTCAGCCTTTTCAGCGCTATCCTCCGAAATCGTGCCACTTCGATTGAAGTAGGGACGCAAAAGTAAGCGTAAGGCATCAGCCATTGGCAGATTTTCGGCGCTCTGATAGACTTGCGGGTCAAGAGATTGTGGCGGACTTGCGTGTGCTACATTCGANTGGCGGACTTGCGTGTGCTACATTCGAATAGGAACCACTGTAGTGGGGATCTTTAGAGAACATTGCTACAGTTGTATTCTCTAGAAAGGGATGTACTTGCTTTAAACGTGTTGTGCCGGCAGAATGAGTTTTCGTGACGGCGGTAGGTACGGTTGGAGGTTGAAGGTAATTTGCAGGAGTACTGGTCAAAATTTCAGTTTGATATAAATTTGTGTTCGAAGGTGAAGACAGTAAATGGGGTTTGCCGTCAACATTCGTACTAAAACCACGTATGGGTTCAAATGAATCTACTAACGATCTGCCAGTGGGACGTGGCGGCGGCGAAGACTGCGTGGGATTGACGCGTGCCGGTGGTGAATTTTGATTTCGAATTGAAACGATGGAGTAAGGAGTTTGGGCAGTTGTGGGCGGTGGTGGTGGTGGTTGCAAGCCACCATAAAGATTAGAGGCTTCAATGGCATTTTGAGACAGTGTTGTAGGCGGATTATATGCGCGTCTCGATGGGGGTGTAACATGAGTT